>NC_088239.1:36245071-36495071 GCF_036934945.1 Oncorhynchus masou masou | reverse complement strand
AGAGCGTTAGACTGAAGATCTAAAGGTCCGTGTTCTGATCCTAGGTTTCGGCATTAGTTGTTGTTCTTTTTTCATGCTTTGCTCTGGCTTCAAGAAAAATGCCCACAGCTTTGTTTGTGGGCCTCAATCGTGTGTGCTTCGTTGCTCCTCTGAAAGTAAGTTATGTCTTTCTTTTTCATCTGATATTGTGACATCAGTTTTACATGAAAGTTGCTCGTCATTGTTACATGACAGTAGGTTGTTGTAAGACAATGCTGCATGAAGTGTGAACTGGAGCATTCTTGGATCCACAAAACAAATGTGTTTTTGGAGAATGCGGGCATCGATCCCACTACCTCTCTCATGCTAAGCAAGCACTCTACCATTTGAGCTAATTCCCCAGCTGGTAATATTGGCTACAAGGAGCAACCAAGAGTGTACAGTCTTGTCAGGCTATGCTGTTGGTGGACTTGTTAGTTTACGAGCCAGCACTTGCAGAGGCTCGGTGAATCTCAGAAACTATGCTCCATATTCAGTGGCTGGTTAGCTCAGTTGGTTAGAGAGTTGTGCTATTAACTCCAAGGTGATGGGTTTGATCCCCAGATTGGCCATGAGGTACATATTAAGTGTCAAATTGTGACTCGCATGTGTTTCGTCAAGAGTGCCACAGATATAAGTTCAGCTAATTGCAGACATATCTCAGTTTGGAGAGAGGAAGACGGAATAATTTAAGGCCCCTGGTTTGTCGGCATTAGTTGTTGTTCCTTCTTTTTGCTCTGCTTTGGCTTCAATGAAACTGCCCACAGCTTTGATTGTGGGCCTCAATGGTGTGTGCAACGCTGCTCCTCTGAAAGTAAGTAATGTCTTTCTTTTTCATCTGACATTGTGACATCAGTGTTACATGAAAGTTGCTTGTCATTGTTCCATGACAGTAGGTTGTTGTAAGACAAGTCTGCATGAATTGTGAACTGGACCTTTCATGGAAACACAAACAATTGTGTAATTGGAGAATGCGGGAATCGATCCCACTACCTCTCGCATGCTAAGCAAGCACTCAACCATTTGATCTAATTCCCTAACCATTTGGGTATGCCACAAGGAGCAACCAAGAGGGTCCAGTCTTGTCAGGCTATGCTGTTGGTGTCCTTGTTATTTTACGAGCCAGCACTTGCAGAGGCTCGGTGCATCTCAACAATTGTGCCCCTTAGCCAGTGTCCGGTTAGCTCAGTTGGTTAGAGTGTGGTCATAATAACGCCAAGGTCGTGTGTTCGATCCCCGTATTGGCCAGGAGGTACAATTTGAGTGTCAAAATTGTCAGTCACATGCGTGTGTATCGTCAAGGGTGCCACAGAATTAAAACCCTCCTAGATACATCACTTCTAAAAATAACTCCTCTTTTCATATCAATTTTAACATTGAAATCCTCAACTACAGTACAGTTTCCCTCACACCATTTTCCTAATTCTAAAAAAAAATCTTTGCGCTCTATTTCAGTATCAGGTGCATAAATATTTATAATTCTAAAAACAATACTCACTCAAGCCGCCAAACTTACCCTAGTAAAACTGACTACCCTACCGATCCTCGACTTCGGCAACGTCATCTACAAAATAGCTTCCAACACTCTACTCAGCAAACTGGATGCAGTTTATCACAGTGCCATCCATTTTGTCACTAAAGCACCTTATACCACCCACCACTGCGACTTGTATGCTCTATTCGGCTGGCCCTCGCTACATATTCGTCGCCAGACCCACTGGTTCCAGGTCATCTACAAGTCCATGCAAGGTAAAGCTCCGCCTTATCTCAGTTCACTGGTCACGATGGCAACACCCACCCGTAGCACGCTCCAGCAGGTGTATCTCACTGATCATCCCTAAAGCCAACACCTCATTTGGCCGCCTTTCGTTCCAGTTCTCTGCTGCCTGTGACTGGAACGAATTGCAAAAATCGCTGAAGTTGGAGACTTTTATCTCCCACAACAACTTCAAACATCTGCTATCTGAGCAGCTAACCGATCGCTGCAGCTGTACATAATCGTATCGGTAAATAGCCCACCCAATTTTACCTACCTCATCCCCATACTGTTTATATTTATTTACTTTTCTGCTCTTTTGCACACCAATATCTCTACCTGTATATGACCATCTGATCATTTATCACTCCAGTGTTAATCTGCAAACTTGTAATTATTTGCCTACCTCCTCATGCCTTTTGCACACAATGTATATAGACTCTCTTTTTTTCTACTGTGTTATTGACTTGTTTATTGTTTACTCCATGTGTAACTCTGTGTTGTCTGTTCACACTGCTATGCTTTATCTTGGCCAGGTCGCAGTTGCAAATGAGAACTTGTTCTCAACTAGCCTAGCTGGTTAAATAAAGGTGAAATAAAAAATAATAAATAAAAAATATTTTCAAAATCTAAAATTAAAATCTTCCCATTATTATCATTATACATATGTTTCACATTATCTACCACTTGTCCCAATGTGTTTCTTGAAGGCATAAAATATCAGAATTCTTCATTGTTCTTAAACCAATATCAGAAGTTTTCCATTGTTCTTAAACCATTCGCATTGATTGACATAAATTGAACCATTCCAATAAATAATAAAATAAATATTTTCTCATTATCCTCCACCTGTTTCTTCTTCCTTTTCCGTCCTTTTTCACCTCCACCGATGCTTTCCTCTTCCTGTAGTCTCTCCTTGTTCTATCAATCTTTTCCATGTCTTCTGAATCTGAAATTGACTCTAAATCCATCTCATCCAAAACTCAAAATCTTCTTTCCTGTGCCTGTTGTGCTCCTGTATCCATTTGCGTCTCCTGTATCGTTGTCAGCGTCCCACTCCCCTCCACTTCACCTCCTTCCGAGGCACCCACATAGCCCGAGGCCCCCCCAAAACCTGTGAGTCCCCAGTGCCTCCACCCAGCCCACTCCCCCCTCCTCCTGAAAACTCCCTCTTCTTATTTCTGAATCCATACTGCTCCCTATTTCATTCGTCTTCTGTTCCATCTTCTCCCCTCTTCTTTTCTCCGTCTCTCCACCCTCCACCACGTCCTCTCCTCCATCTTCTTCTCCTTCTTGCGGTGGTACAACTGCTTCCTCGAAAAGTTCCTGACTCCCCTCTTCAGCCAAAACCTCTCCACAGTTGCACTCCTCTAGTCTCTTTCGGCATCCACCACAAAAATACCTTTCCTTCCCTCCAACACATTCCCTGGCATAATGACCCTGTTTACCACACTTGAAACATTTAAACTCAGGGCAGTCTTTGACTATGTGCCCAGGCTTTGGATAAAAAAACCCTCCTGTTTTAAAATGGTATTTTGTCACAAATTTGTCGACTATGCATATAATTGAAATTTTGTCGAATTGGCAATGATTATACTCTGAATTTTACCTGCAAAATCTTGTCCCGTCCACTATCTCCATACCTGGCCAAACTATCCTCCTTATTTCTGAGACAGCAGTTACACCCAGATTTTGACTCAGCTTATCCAGTATAACTCTGTCTTTGATGTATACGGAAGATTCATGAAAGATACACTAGCTCATTTGCAAACATATCTCTCGCATTGATCCTTGTGTCTTTTATCATTAAACCATCCATTAAACAATCCTTTCCTTTTCCATTTACGCATTGTAATTTCGTACTTGCTTTCTCCTTTCATTCTACATCCCACCACCTCCCCACACCATCTTTAATCGAACGTAGTATCTCCATCTTTGTAACTTTATCTTCTCCCATCAACTCCACTACCGTAAAACACTTTGCCATTTTTCAGTCCTCCTTCATCTCCATGTTTCTTCTGTTGATGCATTTTCTTTGTCCTTGTCCATTCCGTTAGTCATTGACATGAATTTTCCGTTTTTTTCTTAGTAAACAAAAATGATGAACAAAACAGAGCTTTCTCCCAAGCAGCAAAACTGCAAAGGGGGAAAAACTGAACAAACTTAAACTTGTTCAAATGCAAACAAACACTCACTCATTGAAAATCATCCAACACCTGTCTCACTTTCCAAACAGGAAGTGCTTTTATTGAATGGTATCTCTTGGTTTTACATAAAATGTTGTCAAAGTGAATCTGATTAACAGATGTTAGCTATCAATCACTCTTAGATAAGCATCTTTTGTCACTATGGTGGAAGAAATTGCATATACTGTAGCCATCACTTTGTAGCACAGATCATTGTTGAAATACAAACAAAGCTTGCTTACTTATTTCAAAGCATTTCTTTTCAGATTTTCATGAATAAACGGACAAAGAGTTTTATGCAATGCAGTGATGCTATGATTAAGCTGCAAAGAAAGCACCCCTTGTTGACAAAAGAGGTCAACAGGGCAGTCTTTGAATATGAGCCCAGGCTGGATACACAGTCGACAAACCCTGACCTGCTTATCATGTATTACTCTAAAATACTCTCCTCCCTCCAGTGTCTCAAATTTTGTCGAATATGGCAATGATTATACTGTTTCAGTGAATTTTACCTTACAAAATCTTGTCCCGTCCACTATCTCCATACCTGGCCAAACTATCCTCCTTATTTCTGAGACAGCAGTTACACCCCAGCTACTCAGCTTATCCAGTATAACTCTGTCTTTGATGTATACGGGAAGATTCATGAAAGATACGAACTGCAGCTCGGTTGCAATCATATCTCGCCATGATCCTTGTGTCTTTTATCATTAAACCATCCATTAAACAATCCTTTCCTTTTCCATTTCGCATTGTAATTTCAACTTGCTTTCTCCTTTCATTCTACATCCCACCACCTCCCCACACACCTCTTTAATCGAACGTAGTATCTCCATCTTTGTAACTTTATCTTCTCCCATCAACTCCACTGCCACCGTAAATTCTTTGCCATTTTTCAGTCCTCCTTCATCTCCATGTTTCTTCCGTGAGCATTTTCTTTGTCCTTGTCCATTCCGTTAGTCATTGCCATGTTGTCCGTCATAGTAAACAAAAATTAGACCCAAAAACTCTCCCCTCCCATCAAGCAGCAAACCACTGCAAAGGGGTGAAAAACGAACACAAACTTAAACTCTGTTCAAATGCAAACAAACACTCACTCACGACTTAATCACCAACACCTGTCTCACTTTCCAAACAGGAAGTGCTCACTCAGGCCAGTATATGAGTGGTGAATAACTACAATTTTTAACAAACTCTCAAAAACAGCTAGTTGATGAGAGGCTAACAGAAGAATCTGAAACCCCATTTTCACCAATTAGATAGGCATAACAAAAAGCATCTCAACGCAAAATCATGGAAGAAATGTCAGTGGATTGTACTGGCGGGAAGAACAAAAATATGTCTGCAGGGATAATCGAAGTCGCCGCATCTAATGTCAAGTCACAGGTGAGCTGCCTTGTTAAACCCAAAAAATAAATAATAACACGATTGCGTTAAAAATACCCATTAAGCCATTTGTTAAGATTTCCCCCATGTGGACCTGTTGTCACTCTTACCCTGATGGTTGCTGATATTTCCAGACACTTTTTCGGTCTTATCTGAGGAATTTTATCATTTATATCAGAATGGCCATATTCTGAGGCCAGTTTAGCGTTCATTCAATGATGATTTACTACTCTTTTCCATTGAAGGCCATATTGAAGTTAAATCAATGACTGGAGTTTTTCATTGATAAAAACAAATGACTATTGAAAGTGCAAGTCGGTATCGTGCATAAATTTACTGGTCTCTGTGGTGATTTTAGAAGGCTGTGCCTATTTCTACTTTTACCCCATACTCTTTAACCCGATACCCAGGTACTGTGCTGTAGTCAGGATGGCCGAGCGGTCTAAGGCGCTGCGTTCAGGTCGCAGTCTCCCATGGAGGCGTGGGTTCAAATCCCACTTCTGACAGTTGTTTAGTGCCTCTCAGGAGTCATGCTGCTTAGCAGTAATAATAAGATGATGAAATAACAACTTCACACAGTGAAATAATAATTTATAATAAACACTCTCAAATGCAAACCTTCTGGAGCTGAGCAAAGATCAAGGAAAATAAGAAAACAGCTGTACTTAATAACAAATGAATGAGGGGAACATTTCATGTTATTGCATTATAATGAGTTACTGCATTTTCTTTCAGTTGTAAAATTATCACTTTCTGTAGGCTATGCCTGGTGGCCCTTTCACTCCTAACAAGCCTGTTGTCGTGGCCGAGTGGTTAAGGCGATGGACTTGAAATCCATTAGGATCTTCCTGCGCAGGTTCGAATCCTGCCGACAACGAAAAATGCATTTTCTTGACCCCTCCGGGGATTTCGAGACCATTAGTTGTCCATTTGGGATAGGACTGCAGGCCATCTATCCCACCTCACACCTTTAACACACCTGGTTATCCATCCTTCTAGCTCTATAGGCCACAGTAGCATAGGTTACAGGTTTGTAGTCAAGCCACAGATTTCAGGTGAGATCCCATGATACACTCAACAATACAACAACAAGATTCTCATGAATAACCATTAATCCATTTGCTAAGATTTCCCCCATGTTGACATGTGGAAACCTGTTGTCACTCTTACCCTGACAGATAGCTCCAGGCACTTTTTTGGTCCTATCTGAGGCATTTTTAAATTCATGTCAAAATGGCCATATTCTGAAGACACTCTTAAAGTCTGCAGGGTAATTGAACTGGCCACATCTAAAGTCAAGCCACAGGTCATAGGTGAGAAACCTTGTTAAACCCTAAAAGAAAAAGAAAAACACGATTGCATTGAAAATAACCATTAAGACATTCAGGTCGCAGACTCCCCTATAGGCATAGTTTGAAACCCACTCCTGACAACTTTTCATCTTTGTAAAATCCAAAAAATAAATGACTTCAGGTAATGTGAATGACAACTAGTTAATATGAGTAGTGAATAACTATCGTATTTTTAATATTCTGGAAAAACAGCTAGTTGATGAGAGGCTGAAAGAAAATTGCAAGAATCGCGCAATTTCACAGGCGGGCCACAAACAGGCAAATAACAAAAAGCATCTCGGAACACACAACTTGTCGGTCGTTGTCAGTGGATTGTATTGGCGGGAAAAACAAAAATATAGTCTGCAGGGTAATTGAAGTCGCCGCATCTAATGTCAAGCCACAGGTCACAGGTGAGCTGCCTTGTTAAAACCTAAAAATAAATAATAACACGATTGCGTTGAAAATACCCATTAAGCCATTTGTTAAGATTTCCCCAATGTGGACCTGTTGTCACTCTTACCCTGATGGTTGCTGATATTTCCAGACACTTTTTCGGTCTTATCTGAGGAATGTTATCAATTATATCAGAATGGCCATAATCTGAGGCCAGTTTAGCGCTCATTCAATGAAGAAGTACTACTCTTTTCCCATTGAAGGCCATATTGAGGTTAAATCAATGACTGGAGTTTTTAATTAATAAAAACAAATGACTATTGAAAGTGCAAGTCAGTATCGTGCATACATTTACTGGGGTCTCTGTGGTGATTTTTGAAGGCTGTGCCTATTTCTACTTTTACCCCATACTCTTTAACCCGATACCTAGTAACTGAGCTGTAGTCAGGATGGCTGAGAGGTCTAAGGCGCTGCAATCAAGTCGCAGTCTTCCATGGAGGTGTGGGTTCAAATCCCACTTCTAACAGTTGTTTAGTGCCTATCAGGAGTCATGCTGCTAAGCAGTAATAGTAACTAATGAAATAACAACTTCACACAGTGAAATAACAATTCATAATAAACACTCTCAAATGCAAACCTTCTGGAGCTGAGAAAAGATCAAAGAAAGTAATAAAACAGCTGTACTTAATAACAAATGAATGTGGGGAACATTTCATGCTATTGTATTAAAGCCGTTGTCTGATGATGAAAAAATGTTTTGTAATTCTATAAAATGTTTTGTAATCTTACCCAGTTGATTAACTCACCCACTCGCCCAAATCTTAAATGCCCAGATCAATCTACCCTGATTTATTTGATATTGACAAATGTTCCACATAAATATTCTGCGGTTGGTGTTTTTTGTAATAATTTAAGTGACCATTTTGCTGTTGTTGCTGTTAGAAATACTAAGGTTCCTAAAACAATTCCACGTTTTATTCGTAGGAGAAATTTGAAGTGTTTTAATGAGCAGGCTTTCTTTCATGATTTGTTTTATTTTGACTGGAGCAGATTGAGTTTATCCCTGATGTGGAAACTGCCTGGAAATTCTTTCCTGATGGTTTTTCCAAATAGTAAACAAACATGCCCCATTCCGCAGGTTCAGGGTTAAAGGGCGGGTTAATTCATGGTTTTCTTCTGAGCTGTCTTGTATTATTAACTGTAATCTAGCCTGGGCTAAAGCAAGGAAATCATGTTCTGATGCTGATTGCCTTATTTTTAGGCCAAGTCTGAATATTTTATGTCTGTTACCACTGATAACCTGAATGACCCTGTCATGTCCTTACCTTAGTTCCTTTTTTTATGTCTCTATTTTAGTTTGGTCAGGGCGTGAGTTGGGGTGGGCATTCTATGTTTTGTTCTGTGTGTTAGATTTCTGTGTTTGGCCTGGTATGGTTCCCAATCAGAGGCAGCAGTCAATCGTTGTCTCTGATTGAGAACCATACTTATGCAGCCTGTTTTCCCACTATGGGTTGTGGGTTGTTGCTTTCTGTTTTGTGTGTATTGCACCTTGCAGAACTGTTCGTTTGTCGTGTTGTTTTTTGTTCAAGTATACATATTTATTAAAAGTATTATGAATACTTACCATGCTGCACCTTGGTCCTCTTCTCCTTCTCCCGACGACAATCGTTACAGACCCTAGAATGTTTTGGAAGGCTATTAAGTCTATGTCTGGTAACAGTAATGTTAATGAATTACCGTCATGTGTTTTGAAGGACTCTGTTGCTGTACATGACAAAACTGAATTGTTTCAATGAGCACTTTGTATCATCTGGTAGGCTGTTTGATTCAGTGTCCTCTGTCTCTGTACAACCCTGTGTGGATGAACCAGTGAGAGCTGGTCAAACTTTTAGCTTTTTGTCATTCTCAGTGCAGGTGGTACATAACGCCCTGAAATCCTTAGATCAGAGAAAGCCTGCAGGTCCTGATCTTTTGGATCACTGCTTTTTAAATCTGGCAGCTGATTTCATACCTGAACCACTTACATATCTGTTCAATCTAACCCTGGAATGTAATGAAATTCCAAAGATCTGGAAATCAGCATTTGTCCTACCACTTTTAAAAGGGGGAGATTCAACTCTTTTAAATAATTATAGGCCAATCTCAAAGCTGTCACCCCTGGTGAATTTTTTTTTTTTTTTAACCTTTATTTTACTTGGCAAGTCAGTTAAGAACAAATTCTTATTTTCAATGACAGCCTAGGAACAGTGGGTTAACTGCCTGTTCAGGGGCAGAACGCAGATTTTGTACAGCTCGGGGATGCGAACTTACAACCTTTCCGGTTACTAGTCCAATGAATTTTTTTTTTTTTTAACTCTAACCACTAGGCTACACTTGAAACCCTTGTCAGATGTTACTAGTCCAACAACCACTAGCTAAAAACCCTTGTGAGTTTTTTTTTATTTACTCACTCTTTTTTTAATGTACCAATCGGGCTTCAGGAAGAAGCATAGCACAATTACAGCAGCCATGAAGGTTGTAAATGATATCACTGAAACCCTTGACAAAAAACAGCACTGTGTCTCACTTTTTATTGATCTCTCTAAGGCTTTTGATACAGTTGATCATGCTATACTAAGGCAGAGATTGTCGAGTGTTGGTCTTTCAGAGCATGCAGCTGCATGGTTTGCTAACTATCTGTCTGATAGAACTCAGTGCACTCAATTTGATGGGCTTATGTCTGTTAAATTGTCTGTCTTTAATGGTGTGCCCCAAGGCGCTGTACCTGGTCCTCTCTTATTCACTATTTATATAAATGATTTAGACAAAAATGTCCAAAATGCGCAACTTCATTTTTATGCTGATGACACTGTTATTTACTGTTGTGCCTCGTCTCTTACAAAAGCTTCCCAGAACTTGCAAACTGCTTTTTATACTGTTGAACATACCTTGTGTCAATTGAAGCTTATCCTCAATACTGACAAAACTAAACAAATGGTGTTTTCTAAAGCAAGAAATAGACCTCTGAACCTTTCACCTATTACTACCTGTCAGGGCAAGGAGATTGAGGTTGTAACCTCATACAAATATCTTGGAATTTTAATTGATGATGGCCTCACTTTTAAAGTGTGAATAAATAGCAAATACATGTAAGCTGAAATTGGGATTTTATTTAAGGAATAAGGCCTGTTTTTCTGTTGAAGCCAGAAGGAGGCTAGTATCAGCTACATTTAAGCCTTATAATATAAAATAACATTTATTTATATAGCCCTTCGTACATCAGCTGATATCTCAAAGTGCTGTACAGAAACCCAGCCTAAAACCCCAAACAGCAAGCAATGCAGGTGTAGAAGCACGTTGGCTAGGAAAAACTCCAGCACGGCCAGGTGGACTGGGGACAGCAAGGAGTCATCATGTCAGGTAGTCCTGAGGCATGGTCCTAGGGCTCAGGTCCTCTGAGAGAGAGAAAGAAAGAGAGAAAGAGAGAATTAGAGAGAGCACACTTAAATTCACACAGGACACCGTATAGGACAGGAGAAGTACTCCAGATATAACAAACTGACCCGAGCCCCCCGACACATAAACTACTGCAGCATAAATACTGGAGGCTGAGACAGGAGGGGTCAGGAGACACTGTGGCCCCTTCTGAGGACACCCCCGGACAGGGCCAAACAGGAAGGATATAACCCCACCCACTTTGCCAAAGCACAGTCCCCACACCACTAGAGGGATATCTTCAACCACCAACTTACCATCCTGAGACAAGGCTGAGTATAGCCCACAAAGATCTCCGCCACGGCACAACCCAAGGGGGGGGCGCCAACCCAGACAGGATGATCACATCAGTGACTCAACCCACTCAGGTGATGCACCCCTCCCAGGGACGGTATGAGAGAGCCCCAGTAAGCCAGTGACTCAGCCCCTGTAATAGGGTTAGAGGCAGAGAATCCCAGTGGAAAGAGGAGAACCGGCCAGGCAGAGACAGCAAGGGTGGTTCGTTGCTCCAGAACCGTTCCGTTCACTTTCCCACTCCTTGGCCAGACTACACTCAATCATATGACCCACTGAAGAGATGAGTCTTCAGTAAAGACTTAAAGGTTGAGACCGAGTTTGCGTCTCTGACATGGGACGGCAGACCGTTCCATAAAAATGGAGCTCTATAGGAGAAAGCCCTGCCTCCAGCTGTTTGTTTAGAAATTCTAGGGACAATTAGGAGGCCTGCGTCTTGAGACCGTAGCGTACGTGTAGGTATGTACGGCAGGACCAAATCAGAGAGATAGGTAGGATCAAGCCCATGTAATGCTTTGTAGGTTAGCAGTAAAACCTTGAAATCAGCCCTTGCTTTGACAGGAAGCCAGTGTAGGGAGGCTAGCACTGGAGTAATATGATCACATTTTTTGGTTCTAGTCAGGATTCTAGCAGCCGTATTTAGCACTAACTGAAATTTATTTAGTGCTTTATCCGGGTAGCCGGAAAGTAGAGCATTGCAGTAGTCTAACCTAGAAGTGACAAAAGCATGGATTAATTTTTCTGCATCATTTTTGGACAGAAAGTTTCTGATTTTTGCAATGTTACGTAGATGGAAAAAAGCTGTTCTTGAAATGGTCTTGATATGTTCTTCAAAAGAGAGATCAGGGTCCAGAGTAACACCGAGGTCCTTCACAGTTTTATTTGAGACGACTGTAAAACCATTAAGATTAATTGTCAGATTCAACAGAAGATCTCTTTGTTTCTTGGGACCTAGAACAAGCATCTCTGTTTTGTCTGAGTTTAAAAGTAGAAAGTTTTCAGCCATCCACTTTCTTATGTCTGAAACACAATGCTTCTAGCGAGGGCAATTTTGGGGCTTCACCATGTTTCATTGAAATGTACAGCTGTGTGTCATCCACATAGCAGTGAAAGTTAACATGATGTTTTCGAATGACATCCCCAAGAGGTAAAATATATAGTGAAAACAATAGTGGTCCTAAAACTGAACCTTGAGGAACACCAAAGTTTACAGTTGATTTGTCAGAGGACAAACCATTCACAGAGACAAACTGATATCTTTCCGACAGATAAGATCTAAACCAGGCCAGAACTTCTCCGTGTAGACCAATTTGGGTTTCCAATCTCTCCAAAAGAATGTGGTGATCGATGGTATCAAAAGCAGCACTAAGGTCTAGGAGCAAGAGGACAGATGCAGAGCCTCGGTCTGATGCCATTAAAAGGTAATTTACCATCTTCACAAGTGCAGTCTCAGTGCTATGATAAGCTCCTTTCCTGAGGACGGCTCACCTCTCACAGTCCTGGGCGACTTTAACCTCCCCACGTCTACCTTTGACTCATTCCTCTCTGCCTCCTTCTTTCCACTCCTCTCCTCTTTTGACCTCACCCTCTCACCTTCCCCCCCTACTCACAAGGCAGGCAATACGCTCGACCTCATCTTTACTAGATGCTGTTCTTCCACTAACCTCACTGCAACTCCCCTCCAAGTCTCCGACCACTACCTTGTATCCTTTTCCCTCTCGCTCTCATCCAACACTTCCCACACTGCCCCTACTCGGATGGTATCGCGCCGTCCCAACCTTCGCTCTCTCTCCCCCGCTACTCTTTCCTCTTCCATCCTATCATCTCTTCCCTCTGCTCATACCTTCTCCAACCTTTCTCCTGATTCTGCCTCCTCAACCCTCCTCTCTTCCCTTTCTGCATCCTTTGACTCTCTATGTCCCCTATCCTCCAGGCCGGCTCGGTCCTCCCCTCCCGCTCCGTGGCTCGATGACTCATTGCGAGCTCACAGAACAGAGCTCCGGGCAGCCGAGCGGAAATGGAGGAAAACTCGCCTCCCTGCGGACCTGGCATCCTTTCACTCCCTCCTCTCTACATTTTCCTCCTCTGTCTCTGCTGCTAAAGCCACTTTCTACCACTCTAAATTCCAAGCATCTGCCTCTAACCCTAGGAAGCTCTTTGCCACCTTCTCCTCCCTCCTGAATCCTCCTCCCCCCCCCCTCCTCCCTCTCTGCAGATGACTTCGTCAACCATTTTGAAAAGAAGGTCGACGACATCCGATCCTCGTTTGCTAAGTCAAACGACACCGCTGGTTCTGCTCACACTGCCCTACCCTGTGCTCTGACCTCTTTCTCCCCTCTCTCTCCAGATGAAATCTCGCTTCTTGTGACGGCCGGCCGCCCAACAACCTGCCCGCTCGACCCTATCCCCTCCTCTCTTCTCCAGACCATTTCCGGGGACCTTCTCCCTTACCTCACCTCGCTCATCAACTCATCCCTGACCGCTGGCTACGTCCCTTCCGTCTTCAAGAGAGCGAGAGTTGCACCCCTTCTGAAAAAACCTACACTCGATCCCTCCGATGTCAACAACTACAGACCAGTATCCCTTCTTTCTTTTCTCTCCAAAACTCTTGAACGTGCGGTCCTTGGCCAGCTCTCCCGCTATCTCTCTCAGAATGACCTTCTTGATCCAAATCAGTCAGGTTTCAAGACTAGTCATTCAACTGAGACTGCTCTTCTCTGCATCACGGAGGCGCTCCGCACTGCTAAAGCTAACTCTCTCTCCTCTGCTCTCATCCTTCTAGACCTATCGGCTGCCTTCGATACTGTGAACCATCAGATCCTCCTCTCCACCCTCTCCGAGTTGGGCATCTCCGGTGCGGCCCACGCTTGGATTGCGTCCTACCTGACAGGTCGCTCCTACCAGGTGGCGTGGCGAGAATCTGTCTCCTCGCCACGCGCTCTCACCACTGGTGTCCCCCAGGGCTCTGTTCTAGGCCCTCTCCTATTCTCGCTATACACCAAGTCACTTGGCTCTGTCATAACCTCACATGGTCTCTCCTATCATTGCTATGCAGACGACACACAATTAATCTTCTCCTTTCCCCTTCTGATGACCAGGTGGCGACCGCATCTCTGCATGTCTGGCAGACATATCAGTGTGGATGACGGATCACCACCTCAAGCTGAACCTCGGCAAGACGGAGCTGCTCTTCCTCCCGGGGGAAGGACTGCCCGTTCCATGATCTCGCCATCACGGTTGACAACTCCATTGTGTCCTCCTCCCAGGAGCGCTAAGAACCTTGGCGTGATCCTGGACAACACCCTGTCGTTCTCAACCAACATCATGGCGGTGGCCCGTTCCTGTAGGTTCATGCTCTACAACATCCGCAGAGTACGACCCTGCCTCACACAGGAAGCGGCGCAGGTCCTAATCCAGGCACTTGTCATCTCCCGTCTGGATTACTGCAACTCGCTGTTGGCTGGGCTCCCTGCCTGTGCCATTAAACCCCTACAACTCATCCAGAACGCCGCAGCCCGTCTGGTGTTCAACCTTCCCAAGTTCTCTCACGTCACCCCGCTCCTCCGCTCTCTCCACTGGCTTCCAGTTGAAGCTCGCATCCGCTACAAGACCATGGTGCTTGCCTACGGAGCTGTGAGGGGAACGGCACCGCAGTACCTCCAGGCTCTGATCAGGCCCTACACCCAAGCAAGGGCACTGCGTTCATCCACCTCTGGCCTGCTCGCCTCCCTACCATTGAGGAAGTACAGTTCCCGCTCAGCCCAGTCAAAACTGTTCGCTGCTCTGGCCCCCCAATGGTGGAACAAACTCCCTCACGACGCCAGGACAGCGGAGTCAATCACCACCTTCCGGAGACACCTGAAACCCCACCTCTTCAAGGAATACCTAGGATAGGATAAGTAATCCTTCTCACCACCCCCCCCCCCTTAATGATTTAGATGCACTATTGTAAAGTGGCTGTTCCACTGGATGTCAGAAGGTGAATTCACCAATTTGTAAGTCGCTCTGGATAAGAGCGTCTGCTAAATGACTTAAATGTAATGTAAACGTAAAACCAGACTGAAGCATTTCGTATGCATTGTTTGTCTTCAGGAAGGCAGTGAGTTGCTATGCAACAGCCTTTTCTAACATTTATGAGAGGAATGGAAGATTCGATATAGGCCGATAGTTTTTTATATTTTCTGGATCAATGTTTGGCTCTTTCAAGAGAGGCTTTATTACTGCCACTTTTAGTGAGTTTGGTACACATCCGGTGGATAGAGAACCATTTATTATGTTCAACATAGGAGGGCCAAGCACAGGAAGCAGCTCTTTCAGTAGTTTAGTTGGAATAGGGTCCAGTATGCAGCTTGAAGGTTTAGAGGCCATTATTATTTTCATCATTGTGTCAAGAGATATAGTACTAAAACACTTGAGCGTCTCTCTTGATCCTAGGTCCTGGCAGAGTTGTGCAGACTCGGGACAACTGAGCTTTGAAGGAATACGCAGATTTAAAGAGGAGTCCGTAATTTGCTTTCTAATAATCATGATCTTTTCCTCAAAGAAGTTCATGAATTTATCACTGCTAAAGTGAAAGTCATCCTCTCTTGGGGAATGCTACTTTTTAGTTAGCTTTGCGACAGTATCAAAAAGGAATTTTGGATTGTTCTTATTTTCCTCATTTAAGTTAGAAAAATAGGATGATCGAGCAGCAGTAAGGGCTCTTCGGTACTGCACGGTACTGTCTTTCCAAGCTAGTCAGAAGACTTCCAGTTTGGTGTGGCGCCATTTCCGTTCCAATTTTCTGGAAGCTTGCTTCAGAGTTCGGATATTTTCTGTGTACCAGGGAGCTAGTTTCTTATGAGAAATGTTTTTAGTTTTTAGGGGTGCAACTGCATCTAGGGTATTGCGCAAGGTTAAATTGAGTTCCTCAGTTAGGTGGTTAACTGATTTTTGTCCACTGGCGTCCATGGGTAGACAGAGGGAATCTGTAAGGACATCAAGGAATCTTTGTGTTGTCTGTGAATTTATAGCACGACTTTTGATGTTCCTTGGTTGGGGTCTGAGCAGATTATTTGTTGCAATTGCAAATGTAATAAAATGGTGGTCCGATAGTCCAGGATTATGAGGTAAAACATTAAGATCCACAACATTTATTCCATGGGACAAAACTAGGTCCAGAGTATGACTGTGACAGTGAGTGGGTCCAGAGACATGTTGGACAAAACCCAATGAGTCGATGATGGCTCCGAAAGCCTTTTGGAGTGGGTCTGTGGACTTTTCCATGTGAATATTAAAGTCACCAAAAATTTGAAAATTATCTGCTATGACTACAAAGTCCGATAGGAATTCAGGGAACTCAATGAGGAAAGCTGTATATAGCCCAGGAGGCCTGTAAACAGTAGCTATAAAAAGTGATTGAGTAGGCTGCATAGATTTCATGACTAGAAGCTCAAAAGACGAAAACGTCATTTTTTTTTGTAAATTGAAATTTGCTATCGTAAATGTTAGCAACACCTCCGCCTTTGCGGGATGCACGGGGGATATGGTCACTAGTGTAGCCAGGAGGTGAGGCCTCATTTAACACAGTAAATTCATCAGGCTTAAGCCATGTTTCAGTCAGGCCAATCACATCAAGATTGTGATCAGTGATTAGTTCATTGACTATAATTGCCTTTGAAGTAAGGGATCTAACATTAAGTAGCCCTATTTTGAGATGTGAGGTATCATGATCTCTTTCAATAATGACAGGAATGGAGGTCTTTATCCTAGTGAGATTGCTAAGGCGAACACCGCCATGTTTAGTTTTGCCACAGACACGGTCTCAATGGTGATAGCTGAGCTGACTACACTGACTGTGCGGTCTCAATGGTGATAGCTGAGCTGACTACATTGTGGAGCTGACTGTGCTAGTGGCAGACTCCACTATGCTGGCAGGCTGGCTAACAGCCTGCTGCCTGGATTGAGTTGTGAGACCTGCACCCTATTTCATTGTGGAGCTAGAGGAGTTATAGCCCTGTCTACATTGGTAGATAAGATGAGAGCTCCCCTCCAGCTAGGATGGAGTTTGTCACTCCTCTGCAGGTCAGGCTTGTTCTTGGTGGTGGGAAGCTTCGGTGTCTCAGACCCTGTAATGGGAGAAGTAGAGACAAGAGAAGGCTCTCTGACTCCGACTCGCCGCTTAATGGGGAAAACCGGTTTGCAGAAGCTATGTTGCGCTTGGTGAAGATTCTGTCGGCTGAATGAGCCCTGCCCCTGAAACAGGTTGAGCATTCCTTTAGCATTTGCTTCCAGAAACAGTGAGAAAGTTGTCCGAGCTGGGGGACTGGGCCAGGGGATTTATACTACTATCTGTACTTACTGGTTTCATCCTTTCCTACACTGAAATTACCCTTGCCTAATGATTGTCGTCTGAAGCTGGGCTTTATACACAGCTATCCCTTTCCTACACTGAAATTACCCTTGCCTAATGATTGCGTTCTCCTGTATATTATGATTACAGCGACTGCAATTAGAAGGCATCATGTTAATGTTACTGCTTAGCTTCGGCTGTTGGAGGTCCTGAAGAACCATGTCCAGATAAAGCGTCCGGAGTGAAAAAGTTGAGGGAAAAAAACAAAAATATAAATGGTAATTAAAAAGTACAAATCGTAAAGTTGTCAGGTAGCAAAATAGGTTGGCAACAAAATAGGTTGGCAACAAAATAGGTTGGCAACAAAACGCACAGCAACACGTAAGCAAGTCTGCAAGTTGTGACCGGAAATGACAATATTTTCTAGACTATGGAGATATTTTATACATGAATGCTTCCGCTCAGTGTTTGAGATCAATTGACACCCTTTACCATGGCACTGTGAGATTTATTTTAAACTGCAAAACCCTTACGCACCACTGCACTTTGTATACCAGGGTTGGCTGGCCTTCTCTAGTAACTCATAGGCTCAGTCACTGGTATACTTTTATTTACAAAGCCATTTTGGATTTACTACCTTTTTATTTTGGGCATTTTTATTGTTCAGAAATGTGGTGGGTACTCTCTTCGTTCGCTGGACTTTATCCTGCTAACTGTTCCAAATGTCCAAACTGAATTTGGTAAAAGGGCTTTTATGTGCTCTGCGCCATCGTCTTGGAACGCCTTACAAAATACTTTTAAACTGGAAGAACTTGTCCCGATTGGTATTTTTAAATCACTGATGAATGATCTTGAGACTGATTCCCTGACCTGTCAATGTTTTTAATTTGCTGTTTTTGATTTTGTTTTACTCTTGTGAATTCTATGGTTTTTACTAGATTACTTGTAGTTTTTAATGTTGTTTGTCTGTAATTTTTGTAATGAATGTGGTGCTGCCTATCTTGGCCAGGACGCTCTTGAAAAAGAGATTTTAAATCTCAATGAGCCCTTCCTGGTTAAATAAAATAAATAATGCACAGACACACTAAAGCTGTACAGTGTAGTTTGAGTAGTCAGTTTCAATTATTTGCAGATGTATTCCCTATTATTTACAAATTGAAAGATGTAACATTTGAAATGAATGTGGCAGAACAGTTTAGCATAGAGTTCCTGTGGGAGTCTTCTCCTTCAGTCTTTTTTCCTCCTTGGCCTCGTTTCTCATTACATGGGATTTCCCCAGTGCCAACTTCACATGAGATGGCCGCTGTCTACTGTCATGTGGTGCTGGATGACAGATATCGCTATGCCGACATCTGCTGCTGTCCATGGTCCTGAAATATAAAATCTCGGCTATTTGCATATGTACGACCGTACAAACATGACCCCACACACATACACACACATTAATGCTAATCTCTCACACACTTTTGAACATTGCACAATCTGCAACAAAACACTGAAAGAGCATTTTATTCCAAGTGTGTTTGTGTTTGAATAAAGACCCGAAGAATGAAATCAATGTGTGGATGTTGATTGGACAATGTATATGTGCTTTGCAGAAGCCATTGCTTTGTTAATACCAGAATATCTTTTTCTCAAATGTATTAAATGAAATACAGAAACATCTAATTTACAGTATTCAAACAGCATTCACATTTAAGTATTCACAATACATGTTAGAATCACCTTTGGCAGTGATTAAAGCTGTGAGTCTTTCTGGGTAAGTCTCCAAGAGCTTTGCACCCCTGGATTGTACCATATTTGCAATATCACAATATATACAGTACCAGTCAAAAGTCTGGACACACCTATTCATTTAAGGGTTTTCTTTCTTTTTACAATTTTTTACATTTTAGAATAATAGTGAAGACATCAAAACTATGACATAGCACAATTGGAATCATGTAGTAAGCAAAAAAGTAGCCACCCTTTTCCTTGACCACTTTGCACACTCTTGGCATTCTCTCAAACCTTTTCATGAGGTAGTCACCTGGAATGCATTTCAATTAACAGGTGTACCTTCTTAAAACTTCATTTGTGGAATTTCTTTCCTTCTTAAAGCGTTTGAGCCAATAGGTTGTGGTGTGACAAGGTAGGGATGGTTTACAGAAGATAGCCCTATTTGGTAAAAGACCAAGTCCATATTATGCCAAGAACAGCTCAAATAAGCAAAGAGAAACAACAGTCCATCGTTACTTAAGACATGAATGTCAGTCAATACGGAAAATTTCAAGAACTTTGAAAGTTTCTTCTCGTGAGGTCGCAAAAACCATGAAGCGCTATGATGAAACTGGCTCTCATGAGGAAGACCCAGAGTAGCCTCTGCTGCAGAGGATAAGTTCAGTAGAGTTAACTGCACCTCAGATTGGAGCCCAAATAAATGCTTCACAGAGTTCAAGAAACACACATCTCAACATACACTGTTCAGAGGAGACTGCATGAATCAGGCCTTCATGGTCGAATTGCTCCATTGAAACCACTACTAAAGGACGGACACCAATAATAAGAAGAGACTTGCATGGGCCAAGAAACACGAGCAATGGACTGTTAGACTGGTGGAAATCTGTCCAAATTTGAGATTTTTGCACTTCAATGTGTGTGTGTATAGAATCCAGGGTGTTTAGTTGGGTCTACTCTTCATTATAAAACTGTTTGTTGAATGGTTTAAAATCCATCAGAAGATGAATAAGTCTTGACGGGGACAGAGCTTGTTTTGCCAAGGAAAGTGAAAAGGACCGAGGGAAAGTAAAATGGAAAATACATGGAAAGGAACATGGAAGATCCTCAAAGAACATTGCATTTTCAAGATCATGTAACATCAAACATAACATCAAAATGCATCATATTCCTGCCCTTACAGAAAAACCACATGATTCCAACATACATTTTATGTGAGCACAAATTTAATTTTGGAACACAACGTGATCCCATTTTCACATGTGTAGTTTAATGTAATCACATCACATTTACATATTATCACATTATCCTCACATAAGATTACATTAAAACATGTTTTTGGAACACTTCCCGTGTTCACATGTGAAATTCCTGTTGTTTTTGCCTAAACGCCCTGCAGTTCTGTCACGCCCTGGCCTTAGTTTTCTGTGTTTTCGTTAGTATTTTGGTGAGGCCAGGGTGTGACATAGGGATTTATGTGGTTTGTTTTGTCTGGGGTTGTTAGTAGGAATGGGATTGTGGTTAGAGTAGTACTCTAGGTAGGTCTATGGTTGCATAGAGTGGTTCTCAATCAGAGGCAGGTGTTTATCGTTGTCTCTGATTGGGAACCATATTTAGGCAGCCATATTCTTTGAGTGTTTTGAGGGTGATTGTTTTTTTTTTTTTTTTTTTCCCCCTCTTCCCCTTCCTTCTTCCTTGTTTTGTAGATTGTTGAACTTTACTCTTTATTAAAGATGTACAAAACTAACCACGCTGCATTTTGGTCTGCCTCTCTTTCAACTAGAAGAAAACCGTTACAAGTTCCACACTCAAGGTTCTTAATAATGCTTTAAAATACACATGTATGATTGTGCATGTGTAATGGGTTGAAAACAAAGTCACTAAAAACTGACACACATTTATTATTTATCCCCCCCCATTTGTTTAAGTATTTGTCTTAATGAATCTAAAATGTATTTTCTACATACTTGTGCGTCAGCAGTCCATCAGGCCAATAGATGATGATGTTGCACTGTTGTAGCAGGAGAAACAGCAAGTTCTGGCCAAGCGCTCACCATTCTGCAGAATAAGGACCAGAACTTTACAGAGGTAAACTGTGTCGGTTCTTTTTACTATTACAGGTATGTAACAGCACTTCAAAACGTTCAAGTATATACACAATATGTAATAACATGCTATTTAACAACTTTGTCCAGATATTATCACGTTAGGAAAGTTTTGTTTTGGCTTTGTGTTGAACTGAGTGAGAGAAGGTGATTTACATTGAGTGAGAGTCACAGAGACTATGTTTACTGAGTAGCTTACTTGTACTGGATTTTGTCTAGGAGATTTTTTATCAATAATCCATTTGTTATGGATTTCTGAGTTGGTTTTACATGTTATTGGTTGTTTTGTGTAAAATTGTGCTCACGAGCTGTTAAAGTGGCCGAGCACGCTCAGTCTGGTGGACTTTTAGTGCATACAGTGAGAGAGAGACGATTTTCTGGAGGTGCCACTATCTTAAATCTGAATGTATTGTTGTCACTTTTCTATAGAGGTAGCGGTATATAGAGAAACATTCAGTTATTTATGGTTTCATATATAGGTGTTTCTATTGTATGAATGTGAAATACATTGTGGTTTTCATGTGAAACCATACACTAAGAGAGGATTATTTGTGGAACATTTTTGAATTCTGCTTTAGGTAAAGTGCATTTATGTTGTGTAATTTAAAGTGTGCACTTGTTTGATGTGAATATTTTCAAAGTACTAACAAGAAAATAGACAATTGAACAAGAGAGAAACCTCAGCTTCACATGTACTCTGTCTGCACACGCATCCACACATGCACATACACATGGACAAACGCACACTAATGTTCTCTCTCGTGTTTGTCAGCAGTTCATCGTGGCCCTGTCGTTCACCTCCTTCACCAAAGCTCTGTCAGGGACCTACATGAAGAGTGCCATCACTCAGAGAGACACTTTGACCTGTCCAGCTCTCTCATCGGACTCATAGACGGCAGCTTTGAGATGGGTATCAACAATAACATTGAGTTGCTTGAGAATTCATGTAGTAAAAACCAGATACAGACTACAGTATGATCCATTTTTTTTGTGGTTCAATCAGACTCTGCTCTCAATACTGTCCAGTTTTATAGTTGTTCCTATTAATTGATTGACTGGCGTTTGTCCATGACTCTACTGTCAAACCTCTAACATGGTTTTATTTGATGCTGTGTTGATACAGACTAATATCCAAAGTGATATGCCATTTTTAGTTGAAAAAAAAAACAGTGTTTATAATTTGCGATTCCTGACTACTGTAGTGTTGTGGTTTCTTGCAGGTAACCTGCTGTTCCTGGCTGTGGTCAGCCATTTTGGGGCGAAGCTGCACCGGCCCAGGTTCATTGCTATGGGCTGTTTCCTCATGGCTGTAGGATCCTTCCTCACAGGCCTACCACAATTCTTCATGGGACGGTAAAACAACTGAAATACTGGTTAAACTTGTACTTGTAGAGATACTCCAATGCGTAGGATAGTTTCACTTTAGAAATAAAGAAATGTATCCAGTTGTTGATTAATCTCAGTTAACTTCGAACTAAAGTCTTGTGTAACTGGTCAGCTGCTTGATTATGTTTTGTGGCCATACATGTTAAGAGAAGGGATTAACTTGTTATGGCTGCAATCCCGTTAACGGGATAAGTGTCATCAACAACCGCTGAATAGCATAGCCCTACATTCAATAAATATTACAAAAACTATTTATATTCATGAAATCACAAGTGCAATATAGGAAAACACAGTTTAGCCTTTTGTTAATCTACCTGTCATGTCAGATTTTGAAATTATGCTTTACAGCAAAAGCAATCCAAGTGTTTGTGTAAGTTTATCGATCGCTCGACAAAACATTAAGTACACTTAGCATCAAGTAGCTCGGTCACGAAAATCAGAAAAGCAATTAAAAATTAATCGTTTACCTTTGATGATCTTCGGATGTTTTCACTCACCAGACTCCCAGTTACACAACTAATGTTCCTTTTGTTCCATAAACATTATTTTATATCCAAAATACCTCCGTTTGTTTGGCGTGAATTCACCAATTTGTTCAGAAATTCACAGGAAAAATGTAAATGTAAATGTAAATATCGCAGACAAATTCCAAATAGTTTCCATAATGTCCACAGAAACATGTCAAATGTTTTTTATAATCAAACCCTCAGGTTGTTTAAAAAATATATAATCGATAATATATCAACCGCAAATGTCTTTCACTGTAGGAGAGGGAAAAGCAATAGCTGTCCAAACTCTGTTGCGCAAGCAAAACTCATGTGACCACTTGACGAGATGTTATCTTTCTGGCTCATTTTTCAAAACAAAAGCCTGAAACTTTGTCTGAAGACTGTTGACACCTTGAGGAATCTGGTTGATATCCCTTTAAATGGAGCAAAGGGAGGCTATGGAACATGGAGTTTACAAAATAGAAGCCACTTCCTGTTTTGATTTTCCTCAGGGTTTCGCCTGCAATATCAGTTCTGTTATACTCACAGACAATATTTGGACAGTTTTGGAAACTTTAGAGTGTTTTCTATCCAATACTAATAATAATATGCATATATTAAGAACTGAGACTGAGGAGCTGGTCATTTACAATGGGCACCTTTTCATCCAAGCTACTCAATACTGCCCCTGCATCCATAAAACGTTTGGACAACAAAGGCAAGGTATTGGAGTGGCCATCACAAAGCCCTGACCTCAATCCTATAGAAAATGTGTGGGCAGAACTGAAAAAGCGTGTGCGAGCAAGAAGGCCAAAATTCACACAACTTATTGTGGGAAGCTTTTGGAAGGCTACCCATAACGTTTGACCCAAGTTAAACAATTTAAAGGCAATGCTACCAAATACTAATTGAGTGTTTGTAAACTTCTGACCCACTGGGAATGTGATGAAAGAAATACAAGCTGAAATAAATCACTCTCTCTACTATTATTCTGACATTTCACATTCTTAAAAAAAAGTGGTGATCCTAACTGACCTAAAACAGGGAATTTTTACTAGGATTAAATTTCAGGAATTGTGAAAAACTGAGTTTAAATGTATTTGGCTAAGGTGTATGTAAACTTCCGACTCCAACTGTATACAGTGTATATATATATATATATATATATAAAACTCAGCAAAAAAAGAAATGTCCTCTCACTGTCAACTGCGTTTATTTTCAGCAAACTTAACATGTGTAAATATTTGTATGAACATAACAAGATTCAACAACTGAGACATAAACTGAACCAGTTCCACAGAAATTTCACTAACAGAAATGGAATAATCAAAATCAATGGTCAAAATAAAAAGTAACAGTCAGTATCTGGTGTGGCCATCAACTGCATTAAGTACTGCAGTTCGTCTTCTCCTCATGGACTGCACCAGATTTGCCAGTTCTTGCTGTACCATGTTACCCCACTCTTCCACCTAGGTACCTGCAAGTTCCCAGACATTTCTGGAGGGAATGGCCCTAGCTCTCACCCTCCGATCCAACAGGTCCCAGATGTGCTCAATGGGATTGAGATCCGGGCTCTTCGCTGACCATGGCAGAACACTGATATTCCTGTCTTACAGGAAATCATGCACAGAACGAGCAGTATGGCTGGTGGCATTGTCATGCTGGAGGGTTATGTCAGGATGAGCCTGCAGGAAGTGTACCACATGAGGGAGGAGGATGTCTTCCCTGTAATACACAGCGTTGAGACTGCCTGCAATGACAACAAGCTTAGTCTGATGATGCTGTGACACACTGCGCCAGACCATGACGGACCCTCCACCTCCAAATCGATCTCGCTCCAGAGTACAGGCCTCGGTGTAACGCTCATTCCTTCAACGATAAACATAAATCCGACCATCACCCCTGGTGAGACAAAACCGCGACTCGTCAGTGAAGAGCACTTTTTGGCAGTCCTGTCTGGTCCAGCGACGGTGGGTTTGTGCCCATAGGTGACACTGTTGCCGGTGATGTCTAATGAGGACCTGCCTTACAACAGGCCTACGAGCCCTCAGTTCAGCCTCTCAGCTTATTGAGGGTAGTCTGAGCACTGATGTAGGGAATGTGTGTGGGAAACATGGGAAACTGTTTAAACCCTTTACAATGAAGATCTGTGAAGTTGGTTGGATTTTTACGAATTATCTTTGAAAGACAGGGTCCTAAAAAAGGGACGTTTATTTTTTTGCTGAGTTTTTTATATGAGTTACAGTAGTTACAAATTCACCACATTCATGATTTTATATGGGAATCAAAAAGCTTTCATTAATGTTCATGTGCTGATGTGCTCAGCACTGTCAACAGACCCCATTACGACATCACAATGTAACGGAAGCCTTGCCATGATATCATTGCTGGTTCCATCTGACAAGCAACATTTCATTTCCACTCATTTCATGATAGATCTCTCACAGAGATAGGTTAAGTTCTTATTTTGAGAGTGTTAATATTTATCATCAATGGCTTATTGAGGGAGAAAATCAAGTGCGTTTGACAAACTCCAGAAGGAGAACTCACAGATGAAGAGCGTCCTTTGGTGGGAGAACGGAGATCTAGAGTCTCAACCCTCAGTGTATCGTATGAAGGTCCACTTGTTCGGCGCAGCTTCATCTCCTGGTTGCGCCAACTATGGTCTCAAACATCTTGCTGCCGAAGGACGAGGAAGCTTCAGCGAGAAGTCTATCCAGTTCATAGAAAGGAACTTTTATGTTGATGATGGGTTGACGAGCGTACCGTCTGAAGCTGAATCGGCCCAGCTGGTGAAAGAAGCAAGAGAGCTTTGCAGCATCGGCAAACTTTGGTTACACAAGTTTATCTCTAACAGCAAGGAAGTTATAGCCACAATTCCCAAGGAAGAACGTGCCGAGGGTGCCAAAGACCTGGATATGGCTCTGGGTGAACCACACATGGAGAGAGCGCTTGGTGTACTGTGGTGTGTCGCATCAGATGAGTTCCAGTTTAGAGTAGTTGTCAAGGAACGCCCACTCACAAGAAGAGGAGTGTTGTCTACAGTAGCCTCTGTATATGATCCGCTTGGGTTTGTGGCACCCTTTGTCCTGGCAGGGAAGCAGATCTTGCAGAGGATGTGTCGTGACAAAATCGACTGGGATGACCCCCTTCCAGATGACCTACGTTCCCAGTGGGAATTCTGGCTCCAAGGTCTACAAAACATGTCTGAAGTAAGGATCCAACGAAGCCACTTGCCATCAAGTTTCAAGGAGGTGCAGAGTTATGAGCTCCATCACTTCTCCGACGCTAGTACCTCAGGTTATGGAGAGTGCTCATACCTCAGAACAATCAGCACCGCAGGAGAAGTTCATTGCTCCCTAGTTATGGGGAAGTCGAGAGTCGCCCCCTCCAAGGTTACGACCATACCACGACTGGAACTTTCAGCAGCGGTGGTAGCTGTTCGAACAAGTGACATGCTCAAAAAGGAGCTAGAGATACAAGGTCTACAGGAATACTTCTGGACAGACTCAAAGGTAGTTCTTGGCTACACCAACAATGAAGCCAGAAGATTCCACGTCTTTGTAGCTAACCGTATTCAACGCATTAAGCAAAGCACAGATCCCGAACAATGGAGATATGTGACCTCTGAAGAGAATCCTGCGGATCATGCTTCCAGAGGTCACACATCAGAACAGCTCATGGCTTCCAACTTGTTCACAGGTCCAGACTTTCTTTGGCATGAAGAACTTCCCAAAGGACAAGTCAAGGGGGAAGAGTTCTCAGACAATGATCCAGAGCTGAAATCCCTGGTCCATGATACCCAAGCAAAGGAAGAAAGATCGTTACTAGATCACCTTCATAAGTTCTCAGACTAGGCAAGAGTGGTAAAAGCTATTGCCAGGCTCAAACGACGTGTCAAGGAAGCCATAGGCTTAAAATTGAGGTCCAGTGAAGCTACAAGCATAGAAGAAAGGAGAGTGGCAGAGCTCACCATTATAAAGATGGTTCAAGAAGCAGCCTTCTCCCATGAGATACACAACCTTAGGTACCAGAAAGACATCAAGACCAAAGATAAAGCAAGCAAGTTGCATAAATTGAGTCCATTTCTGGATGAGCAAGGTATCCTCAGGGTGGGAGGTCGCTTGGCTCATGCAACTCTTCATTCCATGTGAAGAAACCTGCAGACCCCTTTCACAGAAATCACTGGTGATTGGTGGGAGTGTAACTGACAGTTAGACTTACAGGTTATGTCGTTGTCTTTTGTTTGAATTGTTTACGTGTCCGCTGTGCGGGGGAAATGATAATACAAGCGGAACTACGTAGCTAATACTGTTGTAACAGGGATCCTTATTGTAGCAACACACTGTTGGAGGGAAGGCAATCCTGCGCTGCTAATTAGCTAAGTTTTCATGTCATCGGGTGTAGTTCATAAAGGTTGAAGAGTGTATGTTAGGATGAAGTGTGAATTCATACCAGGAATAATACGTGTGAAGTTTGATTTCCTCCCTTCTGTACAAGCAGCCAATGAGGTATTTTTTCCTTTATTCATGTGTTTAATCTGAACCCGTTATAACGCTGGTTAAACTGTTATGCATGTAAGCACTTCAGAGTTATACCAAGCTAATAAGTCACTCGTAAGATAAGGTTGTAAGAGTGTGCTTAACTGTATTTTTCATTTACTTTATAGTTCTCACGAAAGGTGATAATTCTGACTAAAACTACAGAATAAAGCCGCCAGTTAAAATCAAGGAACGGTTGTGCTCGTGGTTACTGAAGGGAGCTACAGACAGCCCACCCAGGCCTGCTCTCCCTCCTACCAAGCCCAGGAGCAAACAGCCTCGGCCTATAAGGTTTCTTAGCTTACCAAAGGCTGCCACCATCAGGTCAGTCGCTCTCATGTACTCACACTAATGTAAATTAGACAGGGAGGTGAAGCTAAGTAGAGTGATAGAAAAACAGTAGGAAGGGAAGGGACACAAATGGAGTTAGCCCAGGGATAAGACATTTTTCCACACTTGATGTGCCTGTTTCACAGTGTTTCACGGTTTTTTTGTAGGTATCGGGATTGTGAATTAGTAGGGTTATCTAGAAAAGTCTATGGGTGCCTGAAGTGGTTCTCAATCAGAGGCAGGTGTTTATCGTTGTCTCTGATTGGGAACCATATTTAGGCAGCCATATTCTTTGAGTGTTTTGTGGGTGATTGTTCATGTCTCTGTGTTTGTTGCACCAGATAGGCTCAGTCACTTCAGTTTTTCTTTTGTTCCTTGTTTTGGAAGAGAAGAGAACGAGCGCCATTCTCCTTGCGGAGATAGTGCAAAATACATCAACACGGATGGTCCGTGGATTGGGCTGGCCAACACGATTTTTGCTTGGAAGGAAAAGGAGTTGGAGCCTTTAGGACGGGAAACTTTTGGAAGGATTATATTGATGGGGATTCTAAAGCTGACGGTGAAGGACGTGTTTTGTTTCCAAGGCAACTCGTTGGAGGGAGCATACGACGTGGCACTATATACAGAGGAGAAACACAATGATATCCTGAGAAGGGCAAGAGCAGTGGGAGGTGAGAGGCCGATGAGCCACTATGAAATAACAAGCCTGGCGAAGAACAACTTTAGGGTTGTAACTGTCAACATTTACAACCCATACGTTAATGACGAAGAGGTGAGGGCCTTTCTGGGGAGATACATGGATAACGTCTCCTCAGCAAGGCACCTCAAAGACTCCCTTGGGTTTTGGAATGGGAGGAGAGGCTTCCAGGCCCTCCTCAGGGAGGACCCAAAGGGACAAGGTGGCTACCTCCATCCTCCTGCTATGTTCTCCCTAGGGGCTGACAGGGGGACGTTGTTTTATGCACGTCAGCCCCCATTTTGCAGGCGCTGTATAGCCTACGGCCACATTTTCACCTCGTGCAGCACAAGAAAATGCAGATATTGTGGATCTGAGGAACACGAGGCGAGGGATTGTGAAGAGCCTAAGGCGTGCCACGGGTGTGGCTCGTCAGCACACCTGTGGCGGGGGTGCCCGGCTCGTCAGAGGTCATATGCGTCTGCGGCTGGGGGGGAGCAGGAGCGGGGGATGGGGGAAGAAGAGGAGGGGAAGGAAGCACGCCTCATGACCACAGTACAGGTCCAGAGGGGAAGGCCGCAAGGAAGGAGGAGGAGCAAGAAGCGGCGGATGGAAGAGAGAAGGAAACGGAAGGCACGGGAGTAGGAGAAACAGGAAAAGTGGCAGAAGAAGGCAACCGAGTGGAGGAGCATGAGAGAGAAGAAAGCGAGGGAGGAGTGTTGGAGAAGGAGACGGTGGAAGAGCAAGTGGACTGGGGGGAAAGTGCCCTGGTGGAAGAGATGAGGGGTATGGTGGAGGAGCTGGCGGGGGGGTGGTATCTCTCCACTGCCGCCATCACCAAAGAAGAGAATGAAGAGGAGGGTGCGATTGGCCGACAGTGAGAGGGAGGGGATGGCCAAGAGAGTAATGGGGGTGGGAGAAACCTCTGGGTTGCTGTTGGTTTCCCCAGGCCCTCAACTTCTGTTGGGTGGGGACACACCTAACAAGACTCAGGACTGGGTACAGGAGGAGGTGGGGAGTTTTTAGTTTGGGGACTCAGCCTCCCCGATTTTTTTCCAATCCAGCTGCAGTACTGGGGAGGGGGAGGATTGTGGGGGTAGACCCAGGGTGCAGGGCACCCCGGAGCCAAACACTATTCCTGCATCCTGGGTTGGTGAGATGGAGGAAGAGGGGGGATGTCGGGAGGACGTATGGTGTTCTCACCGGTAGATATGGAGCAGGGGAGCATCAGGTGAGTCTCCTGTTTTTTTTTCTGTCTGGGTTTAGAATTTGAGTGTATTACATGTTTTTATTTTATTCTTTCATGGGGTCTAATTTTACTTTTGTTAGTTTGAATGTAAGGGGTTTAAGGGATTTTGTTAAGAGGAGGGCGGTTTTTAGTTATTTGGAGGGTGTGGGGTTTGATTTTTGTTTTTTACAGGAGGTTCACCTGAGGGATGGAGGGGATGTTAGTAGGTTTAAGAGGGAGTGGGACAAGGGGGAGTCGGTTTGGGGTATTGGGGGGGTGCACTCATCGGGGGTAGGGATTTTGTGTGGGCACAGGGAGGTAAAAGTGGAGGGGTCTTTTGTGGTGATGCAGGGGAGGGTTATAGGGGTTGATGTCACGATAAGGGATTGTAAATTTAGATTAGTGGTGGTGTATGGGCCACAGGTGGTGGCAGACAGTAGGGAGATGGTGGACTGTCTGGCGCCCCTGTGTGTCACAAATAGGAAATGAGTGATAGGGGGGGACTTTAATACAGATTTAGGAATAGGGGGGGATAGCAGTGCAGGCGCCATCACCGGGCTAATGGCTTGCCATGGTCTGGTTGATGGTGGCCTGCACACTACTCCGAAAATGGCCGGTCCTACATGGCGCAAATCCAGGGGGGTTGCGCGGAGGCTCGACTATATTTTTGTACCCAGGTCTTTGGGTAAGTTGTCTGGGCGGCTGTTGCCTGTTTTCTTTTCGGATCACGACGGGGTGCTCCTGCAGGTGGGGTCGCCAGTCTGCCTCTTTGGTAGGGGGTACTGGAAGTTAGATCGGGATGTGCTGGAGGAGCAGGCTTTTGTTGACGTTTTTTTTTTTGGTTTCTTTTGGAGGCTTGAAGGCCTCCGGTCCATGTGCGAGGGGGTGTTAGAGTGGTGGGAATTAGTTAAGGTGAGGATTAGGGCTTTTATAATAGGGTATTGCAAGAGGAAAAAAAGGGAGGAGAGGTGGGAGGTGGATCGTATCCAAAGGTTAATTGAACTCGAATACGAGGCAGGCAACCTCGGCGGGTCGTTTGACTGGGAGGGATCCGCAACCCTAAAGGCACAGCTCAGGGAGTTGTAGGAGCGGAAGGCTCGAGCTTTCCTGGAGCGTGCGCATAGTGGCTTTCTAGAACATAATGAGACTTGTTCTGCTATGTTCTTTAAGTCGGTTAGGGCCAGACAAAGTAGGAAGGTAATGCATGGCATTAGGGAAGAAAATGGTAGTATAGTTAGAGAACCAGAGGATATGGTCAGGGTGACAACTGATCATTTCCAAGGTTTATTTAAGGAAAGGGAAATAGATGTAGAGCAGGGAAATGTGTTTTTAGAACACTTGTCCAGGCGGTTGCCGGAGGACATTAGAGAAGTGATGGAGGCCCAGATTTCACTAGAAGAGGTTGAGAGCGCTCTTAGGAGGATGGGAAAAGGGAAGGTGCCTGGGATGGATGGGCTGCCGGCTGAGTTTTATCTCAAGTTTTGGGGTATACTTGGACCAGTGGTCCTCGAAGTCTTGAAGGCCATCCTTGAGACGGGGGTCCCGGGGGGATCAATGGTTGTTGGTGTGCTGTCACTTTTATATAAGAAGGGGGAAGTAACAGACCTTGGCAACCGGCGGCCGTTGACCATGCTGTGTGTAGATTACAAGCTACTTGCAAAGGTTTTAGCAGACCGGTTGCGCACAGCCCTTCCCTACGTCGTCCATGAGGATCAGACGTGCGGGGTAGAGGGCCACTCTATTAGATGGAACCTACAGTTAATCAGGGACTCCATCGCTTGGGTTGAAGATGGAGGACTGCCTTTAATGGTAGCAGCGCTAGATCAGGCGAAAGCCTTTGATCGCGTGAATAGATCCTTTTTATTCAGAGTGTTAGGTCGATTAGGATTTGGGGAGAAGTTCATAGGATGGATTTGTACATTATATGTCGGAGCGGGGTGTCGAGTTAGTGTAAATAGTCACTTGGGTGATGTTTTTGACCTCTCGTCTGGGGTCAGGCAGGGGTGCCCATTCTCGGCTCTCCTCTTCGTTCTGTACATGGAGCCTCTGGGGGCTGCCATTTGGGCAGACACAGGGGTGGAAGGCTTGTTGATCCCTGGAAGTGGTGGGCTGCGTGTTAAGATGACGCAGTACGCCGACGACACTTCCTTGCTGCTGTGCAAGGACTCGTGCCTGACAAGGTCCCTTGCCATCTTTGGGGATTTCACCCGAGCGTCGGGAGCGGTTCTGAACCATGAAAAGTCTTCCGTCAAGTTTTTCGGAAGATGGCGCGGTAGAACGGATGTGCCCGGGGGGTTATCTCTCTGTGAGGGGGCACTGAGGATTCTCGGGGTCCATTTTGAGACCTCCGGCTCAGCGATGCTAAACTGGAACATGCGTATCGCAGTGGTACAGAGGAAGCTAGCAATGTGGAAGGCTAGGTATTTGTCTTTTATGGGCAAAGTCCTGGTCCTAAAGGTGGATGTGTTGCCATCTCTTTTGAATTTGGCGTACATCTACCCATTGCCGGCTTGTCTGAGGAGGCCTCTAGTGAAGCTTGTGTTTCAGTTCATGTGGAGTGGCAGGTGCGAGTGGGTCGCCAGGGCACGCATGCTCTGTCCCATCGGGGAGGGAGGTAGGGGGGTACCACATTTCCCCCTCAAGCTGGACGCAATTTTTGTTTCTTTCTTGTTAACAGAGCTTGCTCATCCAGTGATACACCCGTCCGGTTACCTCCTGCGGGTGTTCTTCTCGTATCAGGCGAGAAGCGTAATGGTGTGGTCTAACACGGGTCCTCGGGCGGAACAGCTGCCGTAGCACTTTGGTCATGCGGCCAAGTGGCTGCGTGCGCACCCTGAGGTTGAAGTTGCCCGAGTAGGTTTAGATCACAGGCACCTGTACGAGGAGGTCAGAAAGGCAGGGAGTCCGGCGCCTGTAGTGGGCATCTCGGAAGTGGTCTGGGAGCGAGTGCAGGCGCGGGGCGGGGTCTGGACAACAGGCTCAAGGACCTGAATTGGTTGAGCCTCCATAAGTGTTTGCCGGTAGGTTCCATCATGTACCGGTATAGTGTGGTGCAATCCCCCACCTGTCCAAGATCCTCTCTTGTGGCAGGGAGGAGACTTTGCGCCATGTCTTTTGGGACTGTGCCTTTGCCAGAGTAGCATGGGCTAGGGCACGGGTGTTGTTAGGTTTGGTAAGGGGGGATTTTGTATTGACGTGGGCCAGGTTAGAGAGAGGTGTAGGGAGAGCGAGAGGGACGGATAGGGACAGGATTCTGCTCTGGCTTCTCATGAGTCTCTTTAAACGGGGGCTGTGGGAAGCCAGGCAGAACATGGTGAAGACAGGGAGAGATTGGGGGGTGGAAGGGATAGTGAGGAGGGTGGAAGGAGATTTGAGGGGCAGGATGAAGAGGGAGGAGAGGAAGTGGGGGCAGCATGCTGCTCGGGAGAGGTGGAAGGGGGTTTGGGCTGGGTGTCATTTAGATTTGTAAGGGGATAGATTAGGGACGGGGAGATAGGGAAAGGTAGTTTGTAGTGTGACAGGGAGGGAAGATGCTCCCCCGAGGTTTTGTTTGGGGTTTTTGTTTTGTTAAAATTAAAATACCATTATTGGAGTATGTATGAAAATTATGAGTTGTAAAGAATGAATGGTATTGAAGGTAATAAATTATTTTTTATAAAAAAATATATATAAAAAAATAGGCTGTTTAGGTTTTTCGCGGTACGGTTCTTGTTTTTGTATTGTTCGTGTTTATTTGTTAATTAAACATGTATCAAAATTACCACGCTGCATTTTGGTCCGCCTCTCTTTCCCAGAAGAAAACCGTAACAATCACAATGGTCTGAGCCAAGTGCTGTGCAGATTTGCTCAGATTTTCATAATAACGAACGGTTAATACCCAGTTGTTATATTGTTGATGATTTGTAGATCAGGTAGTGCGATACATTGCTCAAACGAACCCTCTTGCAAATTCTACCTAATGTATGTCTGATTTTTTTCTCAGGTTACCATCAATTGAGTACTGTTTTTAATCACAGACAGCAGAAATGATGTGATATGTTGCACGTTTAAGATGATATTAATATCTTTGTCCACAGGCATCATGGTCGCAATATCTTGAGCAACATGGCCACCAATGGCGACTTTCCTAAAATGTGGGACAAATTCGCTCCGAGGAAAGAGAGAGAATCCTTGAGGGAGGTCATCTCAAAGGTTAACCTCAAAGAAAGGTACATTCTCTCTGGATGATTAGAAGAAGTGTGACAAATGAGCTGATATGATTACAGAAATCCAATCCCACTGGGCACAGACATCAGATCAATGTCTAGTTTTGATTTAAATTTTGGAACTCAACCAAAATGTGAAATCAACCAAAAATGCTGGTTAAAAGTTGGGTGAAAAAAATCCAATTGTGTTTTCAGCGTTGATTTACCATCATCACATAGATTTTCTTGTTGTGGAAACAGCATTTATTCAACCAGTTTTGGCCCAATGGGATGAATTTAATATACTGTAAGATTACATCTTTCTCTCTTTTCAATTTTTCAACAGGCAGGAATATCTGAATAATCCCCAACTTGACTATATATTTGTATGTAAATATTTGCACATTTCCCAACTTGACTATTATCTCCTCCAGTCCCCAAACTCCAATATTTTCACTCATTCTAAGAAAATCGACACTATCATCCAAACCCCCATGTAAATGCATCTTTAAACTGCATTGACTCCTTGTCCAAGTCCTGAATCCACTATAAGGCAATATGAACCACATTCAAAGCACGAAATTGCCTTTCTTCGAAGCTCCTATCTGATCTACCAGCTCAATAGTGGTCTACTGAAACCATACTCACCATCTCAGGGGGTGCTCAGATCATCAACCACTGACCTCCACACCATCCTCAAAACCAGCAGTCCTCTTTTGGAGGCAGATTGGTCAGTGCTCCTGTATGGCACCAACATTGTGGATTTTCATCCAATACTTCTGGACTATGAGAGCATTCTTTGGACAATAAAATGAGGTAAAATGGAAGCTGGCTACAGTCTCAGTTTTATCCTCCAAGACAGTGTGAGGATGTGTAACAACAATACCTGTGTTTTAACTTGATGATCAGGGCCAGATTACCGAATGGGCACGCAGGGCACCTGCCCTGTGGGCCCCGACCTCCAGGGAATATCATCATAACATCCAAAACGAAAAGTATTGTGGATGTATATTACAGTATGTGGACGTTTTACAATTCGTGAGCTTGTTTCATAGTTTGTAGCCATGTTTTATATAAATTTGTGCATATTTTGTAGAAATCCCTGAGCATTTAAACATTTTTAGTTGGGATGTTGTTAATCAATTTTCTTACTGGTGCTCTTCCATGCCGTCCTTCGGAGGGGTGCGTCACTTGAGTAGGTTGAGTCACTGCCGTGATCTTCCTTTCTGGGTTGGCGCGACCCCTTGGGTTGTGCCGTGGCGGAGATCTTTGTGGGCTATACTCGGCCTTGTCTCAGGATGGTAAGTTGGTGGTTGAAGATATCCCTCTAGTGGTGTGGGGGCTGTGCTTTGGCAAAGTGGGTAGGGTTCTATCCTTAAAACCTTGAGAGAATTGAGACATTGATTGTGTGTGTCATTCAGAGGGTGATTCGGCAAGACAACTGAGTTAATTGCCTTTGAACAGGGTATGGTAGTAGGTGCCAGGCACACCGGGTTAAGTGAGTCAAGATCTGCAACACTGCTGTTTTTTTCATGCTCAACCGTTTCCCATGTGTATCAAGAATGGTCCACCACCCAAAGGACATCCAGCCAACTTGACACATGGGCCAGCATCCGTGTGGAACACTTAGGGCAGCTTGAAGAGTCCATGCCCAGACGAATTGAGGATGTTCTGAGAGAAAACGGGTGTGCAACTCAATATTAGTAAGACGTTCCTTCTGTTTTGTGCACTCAGTGTATGTAGTCCTACATGTTTTTAAATAGTACAGTATCACAAACAACAGTACAAAACCATATAAAGTGTGAGCCTGTAGTATCTGTAAATCGACTAAATGTTGTTTTTTATTTCCATATGCAGATAATAAAGCATCATTGTTCATGTAATAATCTAATATTAGCATTATAACTCTAGGAAGAGGAAATGGTCATAAAATCAAATAGGTGAAAAGACGGACACAAAAAATGTTTTTGAACTACAACTTGTTTTATTTAAAAATGTCAAATTCAGTGCAAAGTAATGAAGTGCATTGGTGTGTAGATCCCTGTTGGGTGGAAAAGTGTCACAAGAATCCTGTGTGGAGAGAAAACAAGAGAATGCATTAAATTAATGGGTGTTAACTAATCAGGGTTCAACAAAGCACTTCAAGTCCTCAATTCCTTCAAAAGAGAGAGAAGGAGAAAGGAGTATGGTCCTTGCAGTAGGACTACATGCTGGCCATGAGGCTCTCCAAGTGGTACTCCAGGAGGCTGGAGAGCTCAGTGACCAGAGACTCTGGGTTAAAGTACCAGGCCAGCTGCTGGCCAAACATGTCATCCAGCAGAGCCATCAGCCCACCCTGAAGAGAACACCACACAACACATAGAAAATGGCTCTGAACTTATCAAGAAGAAAGAGATAATTAGCAAAATTCCCCCTAAAATTGCATTGAAACCTGGTTAACCATGAATAAGGAAGTCAAAAGGAAGTACACCAAGAATATGGAAGTAAACTGTAACTTCTTGACTCGTACATTGAGCAGCAGCAGGTATCTGTCAGCCTCTGGCTCCATGTTGGCAGCAGTGGGCAGGGAGGAGTACAGGAGAACGTACAGACACTCCACAAACCCACCAGGGTGCTAAAGGAAACAAAGGAGGAGAAAAGAGGAGAGAAGAGAAGAGGAATTTAAGTGAAACTGTTAATAGAGAGAGATCAAAACATGTACCAGTGAGATGCTACTTACCACCATCAGGGACTTCTGAGCTGTCATCATCCCAAACAGCACCAGCTCAAACAACACATCTATCATGTTCACATGATGGATCTAGGACAAGAAAACACGAATGATTTCATATAGATCAGCTACTGTGATGTATAAAAGACATGCATGTGGAAGACTTGAAAGAGTTAATGAACTCACCTTTGCCTCAGCCAGCTCACTTTCAATGTCATTCCGCTTGGAGGGGTCACTCAGGTAGTCCACAAAGTCGTTATAGGTACGAATGAACTTGGCCTCGTCCTATGACGAAGAAAAGAGCATCTTGGTGAACAGATAACATTTCCCCTCAGGGAAAGAGAATGAGTTGGTGAGTTACCATGCGGTTGGCCTGAACCAGGGCGCCCAGGAGGACCTTTCCCACTACAAACAGATGGTTCCTACCAAGGATGGAACCAAGCAGGGTCGAGGGAAGAGAGAAGAGTTAGGGTGAGACATCTTCCTCTAGGAGACAGAACAAGAAGTCAAAGAGAGAAAAAGAAAAGTGGGTCCACTCACAGTGAAGGCCTGGTGCAGGGAGACGAACCTCAGGGCGATGTCCTCCACTCTCTTGGTGGTAAGGTAGAGGCTGTGAAAGGGAGGGAATAGAGCATGTCAACCATTAGAGTCAATGGGGGATAACAGCATTATGACCACAATCCTTCAGCATCTGACAAGCCCAGACTACACAGACATTTAGAGGAACTCACTTTAGCAGAGGAACCTCCCTCTCCTCAGGCAGCAGGTTCTCCTCCCAGCCCTACGACAACAAAACAAGCATTCAAAATCAGTGACCAGTGCAATGACATATACAATCGGTCAATGGAAGGATCTTAATGCTCCTAGTCAATTGTATGTGTGTGTAACGTCTGACCTCATAGCAGTTGTGGCCTTCAGGCTCTGGGTCAGTGAACTGCTGAGTGGTGGGTGTTGAGGAGGAGGCAGCCTCCGACCACGCTGAAGAGGAGAGAAGCCCATCCAGCCCCATGTGGAGAGTGGCGTACACCACTGAGACATCAGTCTGCTGCTCAAAACACACACAACACACCTGTTTAACACACACACATGTTATTAGAAAACACACCAAATCTAATGCAAAAATGCCCAGTAATGTCTAGTCTATATACATTGGAAATCGTTTATTTACCTGGTAACAGCCAAGCATCACGTACACAGACGTCTCGTGGCGAAGGTGAGACGCATAGTGGGTCACCCTGCCAGCCACACGTTGACAGAGAGAGAATACATGTTAAGGCCAAATGGAATAAGTGAAGAAAAGCCTAATCTACTACTATTTCAGTAGTATTTACGTCTTACCTGGATCCAAGTGATGGACTGCACTTTGGTGGCACAGTAGAGGATGCCCTCTGGACTAAGCCTGGCTGTCTCCTTGGAGATGGCCCACACCAGTTGAGTCTCCAGGCCTCTCACCTTACTCAGGTGGTGCATCCTCACCACCACCTGCTGTTGAGATAAACAACAAGACAACATCAACAAAACCACTTCAGAAATTGCTGTGACACATTTCCATCAATATCAAATGACTGACCATGTAGATTAGGATTAGCTAGTTACAATGACACATACCTGGGATCCCCCACGCATGTAGGTGATGATGGGGCTGATGAACTGGAAAGTTCTCCAAGCTTTAACCACCGGACCGGCATTGTTCTGCACATTACAATGTGATGTGACTGTGTGCGGGGGACTCTTACCCTGATCACAACAGGCCCACAGTACAGGGGGCTGAACCTAATCGGAATCAACTGCCAATTGCCAGTGGCCTCCTAAAGCAGAAAGCAGACAAGAGATTTGTTTCATGTCAAAGAGACACAACTTGAATATCTGGGATATTTTTCAAACATAAAACCCCAAACTTTCAGAAAATTGTACCTCAAGGATATTCTGCACATCTGGCACATCCTCAAGGATGATGGCATTCTGGACATCAAGGAGGACTGGCAGCTGTGGAACATCTGGCACATCATCCAATGGCACATCCAACTGGACCTCATCCAGGATAGTTGTTTCTAAAAATGAGGAACATTGGAATATAAAATTAAACTATTGTTTGGACATAATACGTAGCAAGATTGCTAATACTAGCTAGCTAGTTAGCAAAAGTCGATTGCTTAGCAACAGTTACTAAAGTTCATGTTAGCTAGCAAGCTAGCTAGTTACAACATCTCTAGCACAAGCATTTTTGCCAAGTCTGAATGATAGAAATATATAACATTTCGCAAATTATATAATGACATTGTTAAATAAGAGTTTTAAACTCCACATACCCTCTTCGAAGTCGCTGTCGCTGTTCACGTGTCGACGATCACAAACCCTGCAAAACAGAAAAAGACAAGAAAAACAAGCCACAAATGAATTTGAACAACCTGTCGACACAGTAGGCCGCCGACGTCAGTCAACTTTCCGGCAGTCAACTTTCTGTGGAGAAACCGTACCCATTTACATTAGGAAAACTGTTGTGATGAACACTTATGAGAATGGCGGACTGAATTTTCTGGACTTTACTACTTTAAATAATACTTTTAAGATCAATTGGATAAAACAATTCCTAAGAAGACCCACTTCTATCTGGAATTGTATTCCTCATCATGTCTTCTCTACTTTTGGTGGCCTTAACTTCATGTTGTTTTGCCATTATAATATTGACAAAGTTCCAGTGAAACTTTCTGCTTTTCATCGGCAGGTTTTCTTGTCACGGTCCATAATTTATAAACACAATTTTTCTCCACACAGATATTATATATGGAATAAATCGGGATATATTGTATAAAAATACGTCTTTGTTTTTAGAATATTGGTTCCGAAATAATATCCTATTGGTGAGCGGACTGGTAAATGCAGAGGGTCTTTTACTCAGTTATAAAGAATTCTTATCACTTTACAAGGTCCCTGTAACACCTAAAGATTTGTTTTAGATGCCATTCCCTCAGGTGTTGCTTTATTATTCAGGAACATGTCAAGACCTGACCCTCAGAGCCTACCTTCTCTTGACCCTGTTGACTCATCAGTAGGAAAGATTTGTTTATCTTTTGGTCCATTCAACAACAGAGCATTTACGAACCTTGTTTCAGCAGGATGTTGTATCTATACCTTATGTCATGCCTTATTGGAATGGATTTATTGATAATATCTGTTGGAAAAAAGTTTGGATGTTTACAAACAGAAAACCACATTTTCGTACCCTACAAAAAGAAATTGAACTGTATTTTAAGATGGTTAAATGCTCTACTAACAAAAAAGCTGTTAGAATTGTAAGTATATGCATGTCCCAGCCCCGCCCCTAGCTCGATTGTCCATTGTTTGTAATCTATGTATGCTTGTGTTCCCTCATGTGCTTTATGTATTGATTTGTTGTTAATTTAAAAAAAATGTTTTAAAGGGTTCCAAGTAGCTCTAGGTAGCTAGCAGGCCTAGCTGGTTAGCATAATGGGCCTTCAGCGGGCGTCGAGCCTGAGGGGCCTGTTGGGCAGATTATGTCGGTATTCCAGTCGTAGGGGATCTGTGGGGTTCCATGCACCGTACCGGCTGTAGAAGGGGTCCGGATATTGTAGCCCAGGAGTATGCTTCGGTGGTAGCACAGGAGCTCTGGCCGGGCTAGCTTCAATCTAAGTGGATGGAAACGCTAGCCAGGAGTAGTCATCCGGGGTTGCGTTTAGCTAGTTGTGCAGCTCCAGATGAAAATGTTCAGTTTGCTGTGGGAATGCAGGGATAAAAATAATAGGTCCGTTATGCTCTGGTTAGAGTTAGCTCTTTGGTCTTGGCCATAGTGGAGTTTGGAGTGTGACTGTTTGAGGTTGTGGACAGGTGTCTTTTATACTGATAACAAGTTCAAACAGGTGCCATTAATACAGGTAACGAGTGGAGGACAGAGGAGCCTCTTAAAGAAGAAGTTACAGGTCTGTGAGAGCCAGAAATCTTGCTTGTTTGTAGGTGACCAAATACTTATTTTCCACCATAATTTGCAAAGAAATAAATTAAAAATCCTACAATGGATTTTTTTTCTCATTTTGTCTGTCATAGTTAAAGTGTAAAAATTACAGGCCTCTCATCTTTTTAAGTGGGAGAACTTGCACAATTGGTGGCTGACTAAATACTTTTTTGCCCCACTGTATTCACTCCTATGGCCTATTTATTACCTACCTCCTCATGCCTTTTGCACACATTGTATATAGATTATTTTTTTTCTACTATGTTATTGACTTGTTTATTGTTTATTCCATGTGTAACTCTGTGTTGTTGTCTGTTCACACTGCTATGCTTTATCTTGGCCAGGCCGCAGTTGCAAATGAGAACTTGTTCTCAACTAGCCCACCTGGTTAAATAAAGGTGAAATAAATTTAAACATTTAAAAAAATCATGTTTCAGTGGGATTATAGCATAGTTGAATTCCATTTAATTTCCAATGAGTATAAGAAATTAATGGAAAGCCATGTACTGATTGTATTTGTATGTTATGAATAGCTACTTGAATATGTACAAAAACAGTTTGTTCATTTAGTGTGTCAGTTTTGTGGAGGTCCAATATGAATGTAAAATCCAGACAGTTGAGGAATGACACGCAGTATGACATGAGCGATACCAAAAACATAGCTACTGCAGTCAGTTTACAACCAGAGTTCTTTTTTTAAATTGTTTATTGCTTAAACACAAATTTTAACACAGCATAAACCAATACTGATCAAATTAGAAATCAAAGCAGTGGTTTTATGGGAAAAACATTCAATCAAATCACATGGTTAGCAGATGTTAATGCGAGTGTAGCAAAATGCTTGAGCTTCTAGTTCCGACCGTGCGGTAATTTCTAACGAGTAATCTAAAAATTTCACAACTACCTTATACACACAAGTGTAAAGGAATGAATAAGAATATGCACATATAAATATATGGATGAGGGATAGCCAAATGGCATAGGCAAGATGCAGTAGATGGTATAGAGTACAGTATATACATATGAGATGAGTAATGTAGGGTATGTAAACATTATATAAAGTGGCATTGTTTAAAGTGACTAGTGATGCATTTAGTACATCCTATTTTTAATTATTAAAGTGGCTAGAGATGAGTCAGTATGTTGGCAACAGCCACTCAATGTTAGTGATGGCTGACCAACAGTCTGATGGCCTTGACAGAAGCTGTTTTTCAGTCTCTCGGTCCCAGCTTTGATGCACCTGTACTGACCTCGCCTTCTGGGTGATAGCAGGGTGAACAGGCAGTGGCTCGGGTGGTTGTTGTCCTTGATGATATTTTTTTCCTTCCTGTGACATCGGGTGGTGTAAGTGGCCTGGAGGGCAGGTAGTTTTCCCCCGGTGATGTGTTGTGCAGTTGCTGTATACAGCCTGACAGGATGCTCTCGATTGTGCATCTGTAAAAGTTTGTCACCCTTTTTGGTGACAAGCCCAATTTCTTCAGAACCTGAGGTTGAAGAGGCGCTGTTGTGCCTTCTACACCATGCGGTCTGTGTGGGTGGACCATTTCAATATGTCCGTGATGTGTACGTCAAGGAACTTAAAACTTTCAACTTCTCCACTACTGTCCTGTTGATGTGAATAGGGAGGATGCTCCCTCTGCTGTTTCCTGAAGTCCACGATCATCTCCTTTGTTTTGTTGACGTTGAGAGTGAGGTTATTTTCCTGACACCACACTCCCGAGAGTGTAGCATAAGAACAGCTTCATTGGCACGATGGACAATAACCTTGCACAATGTTCTAATCTAACATTCTAATCTATATCTGCTTAATTTGTAAATGATGTCAGTGTTGGAGCCCCTGGCTATCCATAAATGAAAAAAAACAAGAATATGATGCCGCCTGGTTTGCTTATTAATATAAGAAATTGGAAATGATTTATAGGTTTATAAATATATTTTATTCAATTACATTTTTGATACTTAAGTATATTTAAAACCAAATATTTTTAAACTATTACTCTAGTATTTTACTGGGTGACTCATTTGCTAAATTGTGATTGCTTCGCTACTATGGCCTATTTATTGCCTTTTTGAAAACATTTTCCCTTCTATTTTGTTATTGACTGTGCGCTTGTTTGTTCCATGTGTAACTCTGTGTTGTTGTTTGTGTTGCACTGCTTTGCTTTATTTTGGCCAGGTCGCAGTTGTGTATGAGAACTCGTTCTTAACTGGCTTACCTGGTTAAATAAAATTGCAAATTAAAAAAAATAAGAAACATTTTGTACTTTCCCAGAAGGGGGGTGTAGCTCAGTGGTAGAGTGCATGCTTTGCATGTATGAGAGCCTGGTTTCAATCCCCAGCTTCTCCATGTTTTTTTTGCAAAGACCCAACTTCTACTTTCCAGATGAAATTCTAAGCAGGAAACAGAGATGTGCTAAATCATTTGGTCTTGTAATCTGAAGAACATGCGTTCAATCCCTGTTAGTACATTTATAGAACAGAAGTGGCATGGTTGACAGCTTTTATGGCATCATTTTCAAAAACTGAAGTTCATGTTTTCGATCCCTCTCCGTACTTAGATAAGGCCTCAACAAGGCCCAACATGGTTGAAAATAACTAATTTCAGTGCCAATGAGTTACACTGAGTGTATAAAACATTAAGAACACCTGCTCTTTCCATATACTGACCAGGTGAATCCAGGTTAACGCTATAATCCCTTATGGATGTCACTGGTTAAATCAATAAAGATAAAGAGGAGGAGAAAGGTTTTAAAAATATATTGTAAGGCTTGAGACAATTGAGACATGGATTGTGTACGTTTGCCATTCAGAGGGTGAATGGGCAAGACAAAATATGTACGTGCCTATAATTTAAGGGTTAATGCCACACGGTCAAGGTTAGACTTACACGGATCGGAAGGACCTTAGGAACGTACCTGAGGTCGAATTGTGCTTCTCACCCTAACGGTTCTATCACTGTCACCCAAAAGCAAATGACGTTGTGGGGCAGGCTTCATTTTGGGCCTAATTTTCTAATGGTCGCTGCGCTTAGACCAAGCAAGCTCCGGTCAAGCGGGATATCTCGTTGAACTCTGCACGGCCTAGGGATTATGGTAATGCCATTGCCTGCTCTCTGTGTCTTTAAGCACCGCACTTTGTCACTCCATCCTTGCTGTGTGTGTGTGAGAGAGCTTTTCTTTGACATCTGTTGGGAGAAATGACTGACTTACAGTTCATGGGGGTTGCCTAATCACACATATGAAGTTTTGAAAAGATCTGACCTTTTTAACCCTTGGAAACAGCCACTGTGACACCATTTAAGGCACTTCCGGTTGGTACAGGAAGCTATAAATGAACTCATATCCTGATTGGGTCATGCCTTTACAGAATCCTGAGTTTTAAGTCTTTACGTTAAGAACTGAGTTATTTACGGTGGGTTTAGTGAGTGTGTGTTATTTCAGAAAATCACAGAAATCTCGCAGAGCTCCGCAGCACACTTTAAAAAGATTTGTATGAACACCCTGCAACTGGATCTGTAACATAAAAGAACCCACCTATCTTTGAACATCACCAATTTGTCATTGTACAATTTCTCTTAAATGACGATAGATAAATGGCTGGTTCTTTTTTTATTGACACCGGAGGCTCCTTGACTTTGACGTGAAGTGGAAAAATTATTTCTCTATTTTCATTTTGGACCTTTAATCCCAGAGAAATGGCCATAACTCAAAAACCGTTGAGGCTAGACGCCATCTTGTTCGGGGCCAACTGCCCATTATGCCAAACCTACGCTCACAAAGTTACGGCTTCAAAATATTTTCCGTTTTGGAGATAAGGCCCCGTCGTTTTGTACAATTGCAATATGATTGCTTATGCCCTCTGGTGGGATTTTCCGGGACAGCGTAAAAATGACGTAGGCCCGACGCCGACCGTGAATTTTAGAAACGTTTTCGGGCGTCTAGTAAGGGACCGTACATTTGCAATATGGACTTTCTCACTAATCATACAGCAAATGTCAAAATGTTCCCTTAAGGTATGTTAGACCATTTTGGGAAGTCCCGGTTCATCGGACACCCCCAGTCCCCTTCGGTAGCGGCCTCTCCACCCGCCCATAGGTGAGTCATGCAACCGTGGCTAATGGGGAAAGGGGATGGAGCCAGTCGGGCACATCCCAGGCAAAGGGGAAGCGGGCTAGGACCGATGACACCCGTGCCGGGAGAGGCAGGAGGCGTGGGCCCCCTACCCGATCCAACCCGCAGCAGAGCTGGATTTTCGGAGCTCAGCCCCATGCCGGTGGCTGGCAACCCGTTAATGATCCTTCCACAGGTTCACCTACGGAAACCTTGTTACGACTTTTACTTCCTCTAGATAGTCAAGTTTGATCGTCTTCTCGGCGCTCCGCTAGGGCCGTGACCGACCTCAGCGGGGCCGATCCGAGGACCTCACTAAACCATCCAATCGGTAGTAGCAACGGGCGGTGTGTACAAAGGGCAGGGACTTAATCAACGCAGGCTTATGACCCGCGCTTACTGGGAATTCCTCGTTCATGGGAAATAATTGCAATCCCCAATCCCAATCACGAGTGGGGTTCATCAGGTTACCCACACCTCTCGGCGAAGGGTAGACACACGCTGATCCGCTCAGTGTGGCGCGCGTGCAGCCCCGGACATCTAAGGGCATCACAGACCTGTTATTGCTCAATATTATATTGATGACCGGCTCCCTCCTAGTCAGGTTATATTAAGGACCGGCTCCCTCCTAGTCAGGTTATATTAAAGACCGGCTCCCTCCTAGTCAGGTTATTTCGATGACCAGCTCCCTCCGAGTCAAGTTATATTGATGAATGGCTCCCTCTAGTCATTTGTGTGTCTTATTCTTTTATTCAAACAGAACGCTTAAAGCATTGGATTTAGCAAACTCTGAAATTATTTTGTCAGGTTATGTCGATGACCGGCTCCCTCCTAGACAGGTTATGTCAATGACCGGCTCCCTCCTAGTCAGGTTGTGTCGATGACAGGCTCCCTACTCGTCAGGTTGTGTCGATGACCGGCTCACTCCTAATCAGTTTGTGTCGATGACCGGCTCCCTCCTAGTCAGGTTGTGTCGATGACCGGCTCCCTCCTAGTCAGGTTATATTGATGACCGGCTCACTCCTAGTCAGGTTAAATTGATGACCGGCTCCCTCCTAGTCAGGTTATATTGATGACTGGCTCCCTCCTAGTCATGTTATATTGATGACTGGCTCCCTCCTAGTCAGGTTAAATTGATGGCCGGCTCCCTCCTAGTGAGGCGATATTGACGACCGGCTCCCTCCTAGTCAGGTTATATTGATGACTGGCTCCCTCCTAGTCAGGTTATATTGATGACCGGCTCCCTCCTAGTCAGGTTATATTGATGACCGGCTCCCTCCTCGTCAGGTTGTGTCGATGACCGGCTCCCTCTAGTCAGGTTATATTGATGACTGGCTCCCTCAAGTCAGGTTATATTGATGACTGGCTTCCTCCTAGTCAGGTTATATTGATGACTGGCTCCCTCCGAGTCAGGTTATATTGATGACCGGCTATGAATACAACACACAGGTAGTTTGCTCCCGGTGATGCGTTGTGCAGACCTCACTATCCTCTGGAGAGCCTTACGGTTGTGGGCGGAGCAGTTGCCGTACCAGGCGGTGATACAGCCCGACAGGATGCTCTCGATTGTGCATTTGTAGAAGTTTGTGAGTGCTTTTGGTGACAAGCCGAATTTCTTCAGCCTCCTGAGGTTGAAGAGGCGCTGCTGCGCCTTCTTCACAATGCTGTCTGTGTGGGTAGACCAATTCAGTTTGTCTGTGATGCGTACGCCGAGGAACTTAAAACTTACTACCCTCTCCACTACTGTTCCATCGATGTGGATAGGGGGGTGTTCCCTCTGCTGTTTCCTGAAGTCCACAATCATCTCCTTAGTTTTGTTGACATTGAGTGTGAGGTTATTTTCCTGACACCACACTCCGAGGGCCCTCACCTCCTCCCTGTAGGCCGTCTCGTCGTTGTTGGTAATCAAGCCTACCACTGATGTGTCGTCCGCAAACTTGATGATTGAGTTGGAGGCGTGCGTGGCCACGCAGTCGTGGGGGAACAGAGAGAGGGCTCAGAACGCACCCTTGTGGGGCCACTAGTGTTGTGGATCTGTGGGGTGGAGAAGTTGTTGCCTACCCTCACCACCTGGGGGCGGCCCGTCAAGTAGTCCAGTACCCAGTTGCACAGGGCGGGGTCGAGATCCAGGGTCTCGAGCTTGATGACGAGCTTGGAGGGCACTATGGTGTTAAATGCCGAGCTGTAGTCGATGAACAGCATTCTCACATAGGTATTCCTCTTGTCCAGATGGGTTAGGGCATTGTGCAGTGTGGTTGAGATTGCATCGTCTGTGGACCTATTTGGGCGGTAAGCAAATTGGAGTGGGTCTAGGGTGTCAAGTAGGGTGGAGGTGACATGGTCCTTGACTAGTCTCTCAAAGCACTTCATGATGACGGAAGTGAGTGCTAAGTGTAGTCGTTTAGCTCAGTTCCCTTAGCTTTCTTGGGAACAGGAACAATGGTGGCCCTCTTGAAGCATGTGGGAACAACAGACTGGGATAAGGATTGATTGAATATGTCCGTAAACACACCAGCCAGCTGGTCTGCGCATGCTCTGAGGGCGCGGCTGGGGATTCCGTCTGGGCCTGCAGCCTTGCGAGGGTTAACACATTTAAATGTTTTCCTCACGTCGGCTGCAGTGAAGGAGAGTCCGCATGTTTTGGTTGCGGACCGTGTCAGTGGCACTGTATTGTCCTCAAAGCGGGCAAAAAAGTTATTTAGTCTGCCTGGGAGCAAGACATCCTGGTCCGTGACGGGGCTGGTTTTCTTTTTGTAATCCGTGATTGACTGTAGACCCTGCCACATACCTCTTGTGTCTGAGCCGTTGAATTGAGATTCTACTTTGTCTCTATACTGACGCTTTTCTTGTTTGATTGCCTTGTGGAGGGAATAGCTGCACTGTTTGTATTCGGTCATGTTTCCGGTCACCTTGCCCTGATTAAAAACAGTGGTTCGTGCTTTCAGTTTCACGCGAATGCTGGCATCAATCCACGGTTTCTGGTTTGGGAATGTTTTAATCGTTGCTATGGGAACGACATCTTCAACGCACGTTCTAATGAACTCGCTCACCGAATCAGCGTATTCGTCAATGTTGTTGTTTGATGCAATACGAAACATATCCCAGTCCACGTGATGGAAGCAGTCTTGGAGTGTGGAATCAGATTGGTCGGACCAGTGTTGAAAAGACCTCAGTGCGGGAGCTTCTTGTTTTAGTTTCTGTCTGTAGGCAGGGATCAACAAAATGGAGTCGTGGTCAGCTTTTCCGAAAGGAGAGCGGGGCAGGGCCTTATATGTGTCACGGAAGATAGAATAGCAATGATCCAAGGTTTTTCCAGCCCTGGTTGCGCAATCAATATGCTGATACAATTTAGGGAGTCTTGTTTTCAGATTAGCCTTGTTAAAATCCCCAGCTACAATGAATGCAGCCTCAGGATATATGGATTCCAGTTTGCAAAAAAAACAAAAAACTGCAAAGTTTCCTGGGAACGCGAAGCGGTCATCTCTGTCGGCGCCGGAGGTGTGTGCCTGTTTTTAAACAGTACTAACTAGTGTTCATCAGGGAACGGTTTCTCAAAACCATCTTATGGCTAAATTCATCGTTAGAACCATCGGATGCCTTAAGATGCGTTTGGGAAACCGGGCCCAGATATCCAGGTTCCTGCTCTTCTTCCTCCTCCTCTTTTTTCGATGTAACAGTCATCTCTCCCTCCTCTTTCAATCCATAAACTGCATCCTCCTCACCTTTTACTGTAACATCCTCCTCCTCTTTCACTCTGAACGTGTCTTTTTCTTCTTTCACAGTAACGGCCTCACCGTCTACTTCTTGTTTTACTGTGATATCCTGCTCTTCTTTAGCAGGGGAGTAGATTAGTGACCGCATGGTCGGAGATGTTAGCTTGCTAGGATAATGCTAACTTAACCAGCCCGCTAACTGACTAATAACAACAACACCCTAAATATGAAATTAAAGCGGATAACTAACTACGACAGAAGTGGGTGTAAAACACAGTGGCTAATATGCACTAAAGCGTCTAAAGAGCTATATTGGTTCGGCTATTTTGTCTAGCAAGCTACCGAGGTGGCTGACTAACTGTTGTTGCTGCTGTTGAAAAAAGAGTTCCGTCCACTAGATTAAATGTCACACCAGCAGCATCGCCTTAAAGTCCCAGACCGCCATCTGCTGACTGGAGTGGGTAATGCAGTTGAGTAAAAAGTATATTTAATTTTCAGACAACAAGTTAAAGTGTAGGAAGCATGACTTTTGAAAATCATACCTGCTTGCTCCTTTTTGTTTTGTCAACTTTTCGGTAGGTATGTTACGTTTGATACCGGAGCTAAGAGGCATGCGTCCAAATCACTAAACAGTAAACTTCAAAGCCGTGCCGATGCCTGTATCACTTGATCAGCAGCACGTCATCAATGACGTCTGAAGATTAATTTCATCGAACAACCAACTGATTGGTTTGGTATTGGGCTGGTTCGACACTGCAGGCGACTGATTGATCTACAAATCACCTTGCATCATAAATAACTACTCATTATCATTTATAAATCAGTCAGCCAGTCACCATTTACCCACAATGCAGCATGGATTTGATGCTCTCGAACACGGCCAGTGGTTTAGTAAATTACATAAAGGCCATGCTGCTACGGTGTGTGATGTCATCTATAATAATGACATAAAGGCTATGCTCCTACGGTGTGTGATGTCATCTATAATAATGACATAAAGGCTATGCTGCTACAGTGTGTGATGTCATGTATAATAATGACATAAAGGCTATGCTGCTACGGTGTGGGATGTCATCTATAATAATGCTATTAAGGCTATGCTGCTACGGTGTGGGATGTCATCTATAGTAATGACATTAAGGCTATGCTGCTATGGTGTGTGATGTCATCTATAATAATGCTATTAAGGCTATGCTGCTACGTGCTACAGTGTGGGATGTCATCTATAATAATGACATAAAGGCTATGCTGCTACGGTGTGTGATGTCATGTATAATAATGACATAAAGGCTATGCTGCTACGGTGTGTGATGTCATGTATAATAATGACATTAAGGCTATGCTGCTACGTGCTACGGTGTGTGATGTCATGTATAATAATGACATTAAGGCTATGCTGCTACGGTGTGGGATGTCATCTATAATAATCACATTAAGGCTATGCTGCTACGGTGTGGGATGTCATCTATAATAATCACATTAAGGCTATGCTGCTACGGTGTGGGATGTCATCTATAATAATCACATTAAGGCTATGCTGCTACGGTGTGGGATGTCATCTATAATAATGTGGCTGTTCTAAATTCTGTGTTGTTCAAAGCCTTGAGTAATGAACCTATTTTTGAGACAATTGGCTGGAAAGCGTCAATAATTCAGGAAGCTTTGTTTCCCCATCATGGAATCTATCTATTTTTGATGTTGGGGATTTTCCCTGCCATCATTCTGTATGTCTCTGCTCTTCTGATCTGCAGTCATGTTTTAGTTGGGTTTTGTTAGTTGGGTTCTAACTGGTCTCCATTAGTTGGGCTCCAGCTTGCTAACCATAGTGTCACGAACCGGCTCGAAGACCGTGACAAAAAGTGAGACAACGTGGAGATAAAGAATAACAAAATATATTTATTAACTGAAGTAAAGTAAATACAATTTACACGGGTGTGTATTTAGTCAGTAGTGTAAGTGATTGGTCGTGTGTATACATGTGATAATGAGGGGTGTTGAACACTGCCAACGCAAACAACCAAAATTGCCACAAAAAATGGCACAACCAAAATCTGTCTGTGTCTGCATGGAGAGAGTCTCCTCAATGAATAGGGAAGAGGTGCATTTATCCTGGGACACAGTTAGGTTTGTATGCCGTCTGATGATATACCAGGGACTGGGGATGCAGTTAGGTTTGTATGCAGTCTGATGATATACCAGGGACTGGGGATGCAGTTAGGTTTGTATGCAGTCTGATGATATACCAGGGACTGGGGATGCAGTTAGGTTTGTATGCAGTCTGGTGATATACCAGGGCCTGGGGATGCACAGTTAGCTTTGACAGATAATTTGCTCCCAGCTGCTTTCATAGAACATAGATCACTGTTAAACTAGGCTGCAGAGCGTTCCTAGTTTGACAGATAATTCAACCAGTGTGACCAGTGGGTTTCTTTTAAATGAATGAATATGAAACTGCCTTAAATACAGATGTGAAGGACAATATGTTTTAAATTCTCACTCAAAATATGCACTGCTCTATTTGAACGTCTCAATATAATTTTATTATTTAATGAAAGAAATAAAAAATAAACAAACGTATCTTAACTGTGTTTCCCCTCCAGTCAGCAGACGGCGATGTACGTCTTTCAGGTGATGCTGCCAACGTGACGCATAATCTAGTGGACGGAACACTGCGACATCAACAACGAGTCTGCCACCTTGGTAGCCAACAGCCGAAACATTTAGACTGTTTCTGTGCATATTTGCCTCTGTGTTTTAAAATATATTATATTTATATATTTGCCTATTTACCTCTGTGTTTTAGAATTTGGCAGACAGAGTGTATGCAGTCTGGTGATAGACCAGGGACTGGGGATGCAAAGTTAGGTTTGTATGCAGTCTGGTGATATACCAGGGACTGGGGATGCAGTTATGTTTGTATGCAGTCTGGTGATAGACCAGGGACTGGGGATGCACAGTTATCTTTGTTTTCCTCTAGCTACTTTCCAGTTTGCTCCCAGCAGCTTTCATAGAATGTAGATCACTGTTAAATTAGGCTGCAGAGCGTTCCTTGTTTGACAGATAATTCAACCAGTGTGACCAGTGGGTTTCTTTCAATGAATTAATATGAAACTGCCTTAAATACAGACGTGAAGGACAGTATGTTTTAAATTCTCACTCAAAATATGCACTGCTCTATTTAAACGTCTCAATATAATATTATTATTTAATGAAAGAAATGAAAAATAAACAAACGTGTTTTAACTGTGTTTCCCCTCCAGTCAGCAGACGGCGATGTGCGTCTTTCAGGTGATGCTGCCAGCGTGACGTATAATCTAGTGGACGGAACACTGCAACATCAACAACAATGAGTCTGTAACCTTGGTAGCCAACAGCCGAAACATTTAGACTGCATCTGTGCATATTTTCCTCTTTGTTTTAAATATAGTTCTGACATCTAGTTAATTGTCCCCATTTAAATGTTATACGTACATTGTTAGTCAACTAGCTGGTTTTATAAGTTAGCCTAGCGCTAAACGAGTCGCTCATGCTAACAACTAGCTAGCTAACATCTCCGACCATGAGCTCACTAAGCTACTCTCCTGCTAAAGAAGAGGGGGACTGCTGGACGGAGAAAGAAGCTCTGGGCTGAACGTTGTTGTGAAAGAGGAGAATGAAGAGGGGGATGTTACAGTAAAACAAGAAGGAGAGGGTGAGGCTGTTACAGTGAAAGAAGAAGAGGAAGGGAAAGAGGAGGATGCCGTTTTTTAAGTGAATGAGGTGAAAGAGGGAGAGGGAACTGGTTTTGACAGGAGTCAGGAGATCTGTTTACCACCGGTAAGTACTGTCTTAAAAAAGGGCACTAACTCTCCAAAGTTTTTGAACGAATGTAGCAGCATGCTACTGAAATTCTATATTTAAATGTTCTGTACTATAGGAATTTATGTTATAATATAATGTTAAAGCTACGTTTTAAAATGGGTGGTTAAAACCCTGAATGCTGTTTGGCTGGCAGCCGTGGTATGAGGCTGTATACCATAGGTATGACAAAACATGTATTTTTACTGTTCTGATTACGTTGGCAACCAGTTTATGATTGCAATAAGCCACCTCGGGTTTGTGATATATGGCCAATATACCACGGCTAAGGGCTGTATCCAGGCACTCTGCGTTGCGTTGTGCATAAGGACAGTATTTAACCATGCTATATTTGTCACTATCGTCGTAAGGAGTAGACAAAAGCGCAGCGTGGTGTGAATCCATTATTTTATTGAATGATGAAAAACACGAAGAACACTTAAACAAAACGAACGTGACGCTATGACAACGAGTGCAGACACAGGCAACTACACATAGAAAATAACTCACGAAATACCCAAAGAAGATGGCTGCCTAAATGTGGTTCCCAATCAGAGACAACGATAAACAGCTGTCTCTAATTGAGAACCAATCTAGGCAACCATAGACATACATAAACACCTAGAATGTAAACAACCCCATAAACCTACAAAAAATCCTAGACAGTACAAAAAACACATACATCACCCATGTCACACCCTGATCCAACCAAAATATATAAAGAAAACAAAGAATACTCAGGTAAGGGCATGACAATATTGGCCATATACCACACTTCCTCGGGTCTTATTGCTTAACTGTAACATGGGTATACCATCAGAGTCCCCCCCCACCACCACAAAATCACAACTTAATTGTCTCACAGAATGGCAAAGTTATGAATGAAACGTTTGACGCATGTCTATTGTAGACCTTGCATGGAGTGTGTATACACGCAAAAAGCAGATTTCTAAATAATGTTGGAGAAATACAGAAAATAACAAACATTATTGACCTGAAAAGGACACATGTTTTGGGGACACTAAACATATTAGCAAAAGGACAAGCGTTTTGGACAAACTGAACATATTAGCAAACGGACAAGCGTTTTGGGGAGACTGAACATATTAGCAAAAGGACAAGCGTTTTGGGGAGACTGAACATATTAGAAAACGGACAAGCGTTTTGGGGAGACTGAACATATTAGAAAACGGACAAGCGTTTTGGGGAGACTGAACATATTAGAAAACGGACAAGCGTTTTGGGGAGACTGAACATATTAGAAAACAGACAAGCGTTTTGGAGAGACTGAACATATTAGCAAAAGGACAAGCGTTTTGGGGAGACTGAACATATTAGCAAACGGACAAGCCTTTTGGGGAGACTGAACATATTAGCAAAAGGACAAGCGTTTTGGACAGACTGAACATATTAGCAAAAGGATAAGCGTTTTGGACAGACTGAACATATTAGCAAAAGGACAAGCGTTTTGGGGAGACTTAACATATTAGCAAAAGGACACACGTTTTGGGGAGACTGAACATTTACATTTAAGTCATTTAGCAGACGCTCTTATCCAGAGCGACTTACAAATTGGTGAATTCACCTTCTGACATCAGTGGAACAGCCACTTTACAATAGTGCATCTAAATCATTTAAGGGGGGGTGAGAAGGATTACTTTATCCTATCCTAGGTATTCCTTGAAGAGGTGGGGTTTCAGGTGTCTCCGGAAGGTGGTGATTGACTCCGCTGTCCTGGCGTCGTGAGGGAGATTGTTCCACCATTGGGGGCCAGAGCAGCGAACAGTTTTGACTGGGCTGAGCGGGAACTGTACTTCCTCAGTGGTAGGGAGGCGAGCAGGCCAGAGGTGGATGAACGCAGTGCCCTTGTTTGGGTGTAGGGCCTGATCAGAGCCTGGAGGTACTGCGGTGCCGTTCCCCTCACAGCTCCGTAGGCAAGCACCATGGTCTTGTAGCGGATGCGAGCTTCAACTGGAAGCCAGTGGAGAGAGCGGAGGAGCGGGGTGACGTGAGAGAACTTGGGAAGGTTGAACACCAGACGGGCTGCGGCGTTCTGGATGAGTTGTAGGGGTTTAATGGCACAGGCAGGGAGCCCAGCCAACAGCGAGTTGCAGTAATCCAGACGGGAGATGACAAGTGCCTGGATTAGGACCTGCGCCGCTTCCTGTGTGAGGCAGGGTCGTACTCTGCGGATGTTGTAGAGCATGAACCTACAGGAACGGGCCACCGCCTTGATGTTAGTTGAGAACAACAGGGTGTTGTCCAGGATCACGCCAAGGTTCTTAGCGCTCTGGGAGGAGGACACAATGGAGTTGTCAACCGTGATGGCGAGATCATGGAACGGGCAGTCCTTCCCCGGGAGGAAGAGCAGCTCCGTCTTGCCGAGGTTCAGCTTGAGGTGGTGATCCGTCATCCACACTGATATGTCTGCCAGACATGCAGAGATGCGATTCGCCACCTGGTCATCAGAAGGGGGAAAGGAGAAGATTAATTGTGTGTCGTCTGCATAGCAATGATAGGAGAGACCATGTGAGGTTATGACAGAGCCAAGTGACTTGGTGTATAGCGAGAATAGGAGAGGGCCTAGAACAGAGCCCTGGGGGACACCAGTGGTGAGAGCGCGTGGCGAGGAGACAGATTCTCGCCACGCCACCTGGTAGGAGCGACCTGTCAGGTAGGACGCAATCCAAGCGTGGGCCGCACCGGAGATGCCCAACTCGGAGAGGGTGGAGAGGAGGATCTGATGGTTCACAGTGTCGAAGGCAGCCGATAGGTCTAGAAGGATGAGAGCAGAGGAGAGAGAGTTAGCTTTAGCAGTGCGGAGCGCCTCCGTGATACAGAGAAGAGCAGTCTCAGTTGAATGACTAGTCTTGAAACCTGACTGATTTGGATCAAGAAGGTCATTCTGAGAGAGATAGCGGGAGAGCTGGCCAAGGACGGCACGTTCAAGAGTTTTGGAGAGAAAAGAAAGAAGGGATACTGGTCTGTAGTTGTTGACATCGGAGGGATCGAGTGTAGGTTTTTTCAGAAGGGGTGCAACTCTCGCTCTCTTGAAGACGGAAGGGACGTAGCCAGCGGTCAGGGATGAGTTGATGAGCGAGGTGAGGTAAGGGAGAAGGTCTCCGGAAATGGTCTGGAGAAGAGAGGAGGGGATAGGGTCAAGCGGGCAGGTTGTTGGGCGGCCGGCCGTCACAAGAAGCGAGATTTCATCTGGAGAGAGAGGGGAGAAAGAGGTCAGAGCACAGGGTAGGGCAGTGTGAGCAGAACCAGCGGTGTCGTTTGACTTAGCAAACGAGGATCGGATGTCGTCGACCTTCTTTTCAAAATGGTTGACGAAGTCATCTGCAGAGAGGGAGGAGGGGGGAGGGGGAGGAGGATTCAGGAGGGAGGAGAAGGTGGCAAAGAGCTTCCTAGGGTTAGAGGCAGATGCTTGGAATTTAGAGTGGAAGAAAGTGGCTTTAGCAGCAGAGACAGAGGAGGAAAATGTAGAGAGGAGGGAGTGAAAGGATGCCAGGTCCGCAGGGAGGCGAGTTTTCCTCCATTTCCGCTCGGCTGCCCGGAGCACTGTTCTGTGAGCTCGCAATGAGTCGTCGAGCCACGGAGCGGGAGGGGAGGACCGAGCCGGCCTGGAGGATAGGGGACATAGAGAGTCAAAGGATGCAGAAAGGGAAGAGAGGAGGGTTGAGGAGGCAGAATCAGGAGATAGGTTGGAGAAGGTATGAGCAGAGGGAAGAGATGATAGGATGGAAGAGGAGAGGGTAGCGGGGGAGAGAGAGCGAAGGTTGGGACGGCGCGATACCATCCGAGTAGGGGCAGTGTGGGAAGTGTTGGATGAGAGCGAGAGGGAAAAGAATACAAGTTAGTGGTCGGAGACTTGGAGGGGAGTTGCAATGAGGTTAGTGGAAGAACAGCATCTAGTAAAGATGAGGTCGAGCGTATTGCCTGCCTTGTGAGTAGGGGGGGAAGGTGAGAGGGTGAGGTCAAAAGAGGAGAGGAGTGGAAAGAAGGAGGCAGAGAGGAATGAGTCAAAGGTAGACGTGGGGAGGTTAAAGTCGCCCAGGACTGTGAGAGGTGAGCCGTCCTCAGGAAAGGAGCTTATCAAGGCATCAAGCTCATTGATGAACTCTCCGAGGGAACCTGGAGGGCGATAAATGATAAGGATGTTAAGCTTGAAAGGGCTGGTAACTGTGACAGCATGGAATTCAAAGGAGGCGATAGACAGATGGGTAAGGGGAGAAAGAGAGAATGACCACTTGGGAGAGATGAGGATCCCGGTGCCACCACCCCGCTGACCAGAAGCTCTCGGGTGTGCGAGAACACGTGGGCGGACGAAGAGAGAGCAGTAGGAGTAGCAGTGTTGTCTGTGGTGATCCATGTTTCCGTCAGTGCCAAGAAGTCGAGGGACTGGAGGGAGGCATAGGCTGAGATGAACTCTGCCTTGTTGGCCGCAGAACGGCAGTTCCAGAGGCTACCGGAGACCTGGAACTCCACGTGGGTCGTGCGCGCTGGGACCACCAGATTAGGGTGGCCGCGGCCACGCGGTGTGGAGCGTTTGTATGGTCTGTGCAGAGAGGAGAGAACAGGGATAGATAGACACATAGTTGACAGGCTACAGAAGAGGCTACGCTAATGCAAAGGAGATTGGAATGACAAGTGGACTACACTTATCGAATGTTCAGAAAGTTAAGCTTACGTAGCAAGAATCTTATTGACTAAAATGATTGAAATGATACAGTACTGCTGGAGTAGGCTAGCTGGCAGTGGCTACGTTGTTGACTTTGTAGGCTAGCTGGCAGTGGCTGCGTTGTTGACACTACACTAATCAAGTCGTTCCGTCGAGTGTAATAGTTTCTACAGTGCTGCTATTCGGGGGCTAGCTGGCTAGCTAGCAGTGTTGATTACGTAACGTTACGTTAAAAGAACGACAATAGCTGGCTAGCTAACCTAGAAAATCGCTCCAGACTACACAATTGTCTTAGATACAAAGACGGCTATGTAGCTAGCTAGCTACGATCAAACAAATCAAACCGTTGTACTGTAATGAAGTGAAATGAAAATGTGATACTACCTGTGGAGCGAGGCGGAATGTTGACCGGGTTGTTGAAGTTCAATTCGGAAGACGTTGGCTAGCTGTTGGCTAGCTAGCTAGCAGTATCTCCTACGTTAAGGACGACAAATAGCTGGCTAGCTAACCTCGGTAAATTAAGATAATCACTCTAAGTCTACACACTCTAAACTACACAATTACCTTGGATACGAAGACAGCAAAGACAACTATGTAGCTAGCTAACACTACACTAATCGAGTCGTTGAGTGTAATAGTTTCTACAGTGCTAGTGGACGTTAGCTAGCTGCTGTGCTAGTGGACGTTAGCTAGCTGCTGGGCAGATAGCAGTGTAGACTACGTTAGGACGACGAAATACGATAATTACGCAATTATCTTTGATACAAAGACGGCTATGTAGCTAGCTAAGAAGAAATTGCTAAGATTAGACAAATCAAACCGTTGTACTATAATGAAATGTAATGAAAAGTTATACTACCTGCGGACCGAAGTGTAGATGCGACCGCTCGCTCCAACCCGGAACCGGGTTGGGGAGACTGAACATATTAGCAAAAGGACAGGCGTTTTGGGGAGACTGAACATATTAGTAAACGTTTGTTAGTTGACAAAAAAACATGGGCAAAATAGCCATTTGAAGGAAAGGCTGAACTACAGAATGATCATTTAGAAAAGATAGTCATTATTACTTTAGAGATGAAGTGGGACACCAATAAAATGTTATTGACATTGGATCAAATGCAGCCTGAAATAGTACTATATATTATTATAGAGCTCTGATCAGCCTATAAACATGCCATTATCTATTATTATAGAGCTGTTCGGCCTATAAACATGACAATATACATTATAGAGCTCTGCTCAGCTTAAACATGACATTATCTATTATTATAGAGCTCTGCTCAGCCTAAAGACATTACATTATCTATTATTATAGAGCTCTGCTCAGCTTAAACATGACATTATCTATTATTATAGAGCTCTGCTCAGCCTAAAATATCACATTCCCTGAGAAATTAGATTTGGAGCTCTAAATCATTTGTTTTTAAATTTCACCGTCACCAAGTTGATTTTTAATGATGTAATGTTGTGAAAACTAACCTCGGGTTATTGAGGGATCTAGTCTAGATTAAACCTCATAGGAAGACAATTTTATTTAATGCATGTTTCATTCAGGTCTCTCTGTTTTACTAAATAATCTGTTTGTCTTTTGGCAGGAGAGAGACCAGACTCTGACAGAGGGAAGAGTTCCTCAGAGGAAACAGACCTGGAGACGCCTAACCAACACCACTGCTCCCACTGTGGAAAGAGTTTTAGGTGGTTAGGAAGCCTGAAAATGCATGAGAGAATACAAACAGGAGAAAAGCCCTACCACTGTTCCCACTGTGGAAAGAATTTTACTCAGTTAGGGGCCCTGGTTGGGCATGAGAGAACACACACGGGAGAGAAGCCTTACCACTGTTCTCACTGTGGAAACAGTTTAGGTGGTTAGTGAGCCTGAAAACGCATGAGAGAATACACACACAGGAGAAAAGCCTTTCCAATGTTCCCAGTGTATAAAGGGTTTTAGGTGGTCAGGGAGTCTGAAAAAGCAGGTGAGAAAACACAGGAGAAAAGCCTTTCCAACATACTAATACACAGGAGGAGAAGACATACCTCTGCCCTCATTGTGAAAATACATTTACCCAGTCAGAGGACCTGAAATCACATGAGAGAATCGTTCTGACTTGTGTTTTTGACTGAGAATTTGTGGTTTTGTTTGGACTGTCAGACTTGAGTTTACTTTTTGTAAAGTTAATTAATCGATTAATCGATTGTTTGAAAGGGTTAAAAATACACTGAAAACATCCAAAATACGTTCTGTATTCCACTACAATCTACAATGCCATGTAAAACAAGATGACATGGAGGTTAAATAAAGTGTGCTTTATCAATGTAACATATTGTGACCTGTCCACTGTGGGGCTCTGTAGAGTTATAATATCCATAACAACTACAGGTCAAACAGGGAAATGGTTCACATCGTTGTCTGTATACCGCTGCAATCTACAACGCCATGTAATGGTGAATGTGCACTAGATAAATAGCGATAAATTGCTGTGTGCCGCTTAGGCCGCCCGTTGTGACTCCGTCAAGAATTCAGCAGAGCAAGTTTGTATGAAGGTCTGGTTATTAAATGGGTACATAGTTCAATAGTAATATCCTCTAAAACACTCTGGTGACAAACTTTTCTGCCCTGTTTCCAATTGCCCACATGGCTGGAAGAACCTATTCAAGTAAGTAAGTAAATAGATTTTGAAAATGTAAAAAAAAAGCGATGTATTATTAGTTAACTAGCTACAGTCCCTGCTAACTCAAATGAGCTGCTAAATGAGCTATCTAACCAACTTCAAATACTGTATAGATAGATAGCTGTCATGCCCTGACCTTAGTATTCTTTGTTTTATTTATTGTTTTGGTTAGGTCAGGGTGTGACATGGGTGATGTATGTGTTTTTGTACTGTCTAGTGGTTTTGTAGGTTTATGGGGTTGTTTACTATCTAGGCGTTTATCTATGTCTATGGTTGCCTAGATTGGTTCTCAGTTAGAGGCAGCTGTTTATCGTTGTCTCTGATTGGGAACCATATTTAGGCAGCCATCTTTGGGTATTTCGTGGGTTATTGTCTATGTGCCTGTACTAGTTTTATATAGCTCCACTTTCGGTTTGTTGTTTTTGTATAGTTTGTTAAGTGTTCTTCGTCTTCATTGAAAAGTATTTAATCACACTGCGCTTTGGTCTCCTCTTTACATCGAGCGTGACAGAATAACCCACCATAAAAGGACCAAGCAGCGTGATAAGGAGGAACAGCGCTTTGTGGAATAGAGGACTAGGGACGAAATACTGGACGGTAAAACATCCTGAACCTGGGAGGAGGTAATGGCAGGGGACAAGACCCTGCCATGGAAGCAGGTGGAGAGAGCACAGGAGGAACTGCGACGGTATATGGGTACAAGGCTAGCACGGAAGCCTGAGAGGCAGCCCCAATAAAAAAAATTGGGGGGGGGCACACGAGGAGTCTGGCTAAGTCAGGTAGGAGACCTGAGCCAACTCCTCATGCTTACCGTGGCGGGCGTCGTACTGGTCAGACACCGTGTTATGCGGTGGAGCGCACGGTGTCCACAGTACGCATGCTTAGCCCGGTGCGCTACATCCCAGCTCCCCGCATCTGCTGGGCTAGGCTGAGGATCCAGCCAGGGCAGATGGTGCCAGCCCTGCTCTCCAGACAGCCAGTGTGTCTCCTCGGGCCAGGATATCCTACGCCGGCATTGCGCACGGTGTCTCCCCTATGTCTGCACAGCCCAGTGTGGCCTGCGCCCCGCACGTATCGGGCTAGAGTCACCATCCAGCAAGGACGGGTTGTGCATGCCATTAGCTTGAGACCTCCAGTGCGTCTTCACGGTCCGGTCTATCTAGTACCACCAGTGCCAACACCATGCACCAGGCCTCCACAGCCCAGTACATCCTGTTCCTCCTCCCTGCACTCGCCCTGAGGTGCGTGTCTCCAGCCCGGTACCACCAGTGCCGGCACCACGCACCAGGCCTATAGTGCGCCATGATCCGCCAGAGTCTCCCTCCAGTCCGGATCCGCCAGAGTCTCCCTCCAGTCCGGATCCGCCAGAGTCTCCCTCCAGTCCGGATCCGCCAGAGTCTCCCAGTCCGGATCCGTCTCCCTCCAGTCCGGATCCGCCAGAGTCTCCCTCCAGTCCGGATCCGCCAGAGTCTCCCTCCAGTCCGGATCCGCCAGAGTCTCCCTCCAGTCCGGATCCGCCAGAGTCTCCCTCCAGTCCGGAGGCGCCACTCACTCCAGACTCCACCATCAGTCCAGTGGCGTCCTCTAGTCCGTGGTTGGCGGTGAGGGTTCCTGCTCCAGAGACATTAAGTAAGAGTGAAGTGGAGTGGGGTCCGTTTAGGTGTGCGGCCGGGGAGTCCACATCTTTGGGGGGGAGTACTGTCACGCCGTGACCTTAGTAGTCTTTGTTTTCTTTATTGTTTTGGTTAGGTCAGGGTGTGACATGGGTGACGTATGTGTTTTTGTACTGTCTAGGGATTTTGTAGGTTTATGGGGTTGTGTACTATCTAGGTGTTTATGTATGTCTATGGTTGCCTAGCTTGGTTTTCAATTAGAGGCAGCTATTTATCGTTGTCTCTGATTGGGAACCATGTTTAGGCAGCCATCTTCTTTGGGTATTTCGTGGTTATTTATGTCTCGTTGCCTGTGTCTGCAGTAGTTTTATATAGCTTCACGTTTGGTTTGTTGTATAGTTTAAGTGTTCATCGTCTTCATTTAAAAAGTATGTATTCTAATCACGCTGCGCTTTGGTCTCCTCTTTACGACGAGCATGACAGATAGCTATCTAAGTGAATTAAATATCACCAGCTACTTAACTTCATTTTAGTTAGCTATCTATTTATCACTGTAAAAAACTAACTCTAAATGAATTTGATGGTAGCTAGCTAACAGCCATGGAGGAGGGAGAAATGATAGCAGCCTCAACTGTCAGTGAGAGAGAGGAGGCTATTCTGGATAGGGCAGGTACTTTTGTGTTGTTCCTGTCCCTAGAAGTAAGGACGGAGATAATAGTAACATAATATTCAGTGTGGTGTAATTTGACTATAATGAAGTCTGTTTCCTGTGAGGTTCTCTCCCCTTCTCCCTATATCCTCTAGGTTATATCAGCTGTTTAGGTCAACCCCTCCTGCATCTGAACTGGCTACATAGAGGGCACAGCATGATCAGATGTGAGAGGTCACTTGGTCAGGTCAACAGGAAGTATTATTAAAGAGATGCCTTACATTGAAATACAGATAGATGCAGTAGTCCCAGTTAATGATCCAAGGTCAGTTTTGTATTTCACCTCCTGATTGATGACTAACAATGTTAGAATAAAAAATAAAAACACAAGGCTTTAACGTGCTCTCTCTCTATCTGTCTCTCGTCTGCAGATATGTTTTGATGTGAGAGGATGCCAACCACCAGTCCCATCATCGCCACCTCACCTGCTTTTAAGATAACCTTTGGGCCAACTAGAGACACTATTATGTAATTGTGATGAACTGAGAGAATATTTAGCTGCCTTCCCTGCTCCTATGCACATTTATTTGCCAAGGTAGAGTACATTATCAGTGAATATATTAAATGTACAGGCTACAATGTGGGGCTCTCAAGAATGGTAATAACTACATGTATATATGACTTGCATCCTTGGCACAACATTATATTCTACTCAATCCATAGGCTTCATAAATGTCATTCAGGCTGTTTTGAAGTTGATACAACTGGCTATGATAGCTGAGGTTCAGAGCTCGGTTCTGAACTAATATGTATACCAAACGTTTGGGTCCATACACAGATGGGCTAGATAGCTAGCTACACATCCATGGGCATAGAGGGATTTTAATCATCCACTGCACAATAAGCAATAACATAGCATTGGGACTTTTTCTGTACATATGTGGCAATTATTTATTTCAGAAGGAGCCAGCAAAACTAGTGCTCTCTGTGCTCTAGGTCATTGGACACCATTAGATGTGGTTATTCCTGTTGAGTGCAATGGTTTGTTGCTATGGTCCTACATGCATGAAACTATGTGTGAGACGACAGGTTCCATGTCCTAATATGAAGGCAATATGATGACGGTGGCTAAATGCCAGAGGTGATGACCCAATAAGAGGAGTTACTGTGAGTGTGACGTAAGAATGACAAATGTATAAAACGTGTGTGCTGGAAGGCAGTTGTCCGGCTCGGCTTTTATTATGAAGTAATAAAAAGTCAATTGGAACTCACATGCTCCGGTATTTGTGATTTGTGAATGAACTTTATGATTAAAAAAATGCATAATCGTTTGTCTCTACATTAACTAAGATGCGGTGGAACGGTTGACGAAAAATGAAACCACAGAAAAAATATATTGACTGAGCGTTACCCTCTCGTCAGAATATGACGATGTGCGACTTTAAGGAAATGCTGCTTATGTGACGTATAATCTAGTGGACGGAACGCTTCTTTCAGAAGCAGCAACAGTTAATCAGCCACCTCCGTAGCTTGCTTGACAAAATAGGCGAACCAATAAAGCTCTTTAGACGCGTTCGTGTGTATTAGACACTGTGTTTTAAACCCACCTCTGTCGTCTAGTTAGTTATCCGGTTTAATTTCATATTTACGTTGTTATTATTCAGCTAGCGGGCTGGTTAAGTTAACATTAGCCTAGCTAGCTAATATCCCCGACCATGTGGTCACTAAGCTACTCTCCACCTACTAAAGAAGAGGTGGGTATCACAGTAAAACAAGAAGTAGAGGGTGGGGCCGTTGATGTGAAAGAAGAAAAAGACGCGTTCAGAGTGAAAGAGGAGGAGGATGTTACAGTAAAAAGAGAGGAGGATGCAGTTTATGGATTGAAAGAGGAAGAGGGGGAGATGACTGTTACATCGAAGGAGGAGGAGGAGGAAACTGGATATCTGGGCCCGGTTTCCCAAACGCATCTTAAGGCGTCCGACCGTTCTAACGCTGAATTTAGCCATAAGATGGTTTTGAGAAACCGTTCCCTGATTAACACGAGTAAGTACTGTCTTAAAAACAGAGGCACAAACTCTGCAGTTGTTGAACTGATGTTTGGTGTTAAAGCGAAAATGTGCAATGGCTACATCCATATTGTGACTTTAATTATTTATTTATAGCCATTGATTCTTGAAGAATATAACACATGCCTCATGAGCTTAGTTCAACTGTTGTACCTCATCAGATCCCCAAATATTTATTTTTTTACTCTTAATGTTTAGAAACAATGTAAATCAACACTGTATAGCCTCAACATGATTAAAACTATAATGTTGATATCATGGATGATAGAAACAATGTAACAACTGCAGTTTGCCTGGTTGTGTGGGTTTTTTAAACAACAACAAAATGGCTGCCCAGAGGCTTGGTTTGGTAAACAGCTGAGGAAGGAGAAGTGTAACCACTCTCACATTCATAGAGAAAGCAGCTATTGGAGCAACTGTAACCCAACACCTAGCGACCTCGTCAAGAAGTCCCGACATCTTGGCATAACAGTTATACAGTGTTGGCTTGACAGTCACCGGACCCAGGTTTGAGTTCAGCTCAGGGCTACCTCCTGAATTCACTACACTATGAATACAAAGACTGGCCATCCATGACGTCAAAATTATTGTTTTAAACAGATTGAGGCTATATACTGTAGTATATTCTATAATTGCCAGTGAAGATTTCCTGTGGGGGGAAATTATTAGAGCTGTTGATAAGTCACTATAATATTCAGCCAATTTTTGTTCATGCCATTACATTAAAGGCAAGACATACCTAGATTCAATTACATTCATGAATTTGTTTGAAACCTTTGTTTTAAACCCTCCTCAAAGTTGGTGCCTTGGCGGATTTGTAAGAAATGGTTTGTCATGAAACACACTTATTTAAATTTACTTAAATGTAACCTTTATTTAACTAGGCAAGTCAGTTAAGAACAAAATCTTATTTACAATGACTGCCTACCCCGGACGACGCTGGGCCAATTGTGCGCCACCCTATGGGACTCCCAATCACAATCGGTTGTGATACAGCCTCGATTTGATCCAGGGTGTCTGTAGTGACACCTCAAGCCCTGAGATGCAGTGTCCGCTGTGCCACTCGGGAGCCCCAAAATCATGTTCTAGTGTTGTCCCCAACTAAATACATCTTGGTTAACCAAGAGTCATCTGTAATTTCTACCAATCACCCCATGTGTTTTTATAAAATCTATATGTACTGAACGTAATGATGCTTTTAAGCACGCTGTTTGATTAAATAAATAAGACACAAATGACTAGAGGGAGCCGGTTATCAATGTAACCTGACTAGGTGGAGCCGGTCATCAATATAACCTGACTAGGTGGAGCCGGTCGTCAATATAACCTGACTAGGTGGAGCCGGTCCTCAATATAACCTGACTAGGTGGAGCCGGTCATCAATATAACCTGACTAGGTGGGGCCGGTCATCAATATAACCTGACTAGGTGGGGCCGGTCATCAATATAACCTGACTAGGTGGGGCCGGTCATCAATATAACCTGACTAGGTGGGGCCGGTCATCAATATAACCTGACTAAGAGGGAGCCGGTCATCAATATAACCTGACTAGGAGGGAGCCGGTCATCGACATAACCTTTTTTATTTTTTTATTTTTATTTTACTCAGCTAGTCAGTTAAGAACACATTCTTATTTTCAATGACGGCTTAGGAACAGTCGGTTAACTGCCATGTTCAGGGGCAGAATGACAGATTTGTACCTTGTCAGCTCTGGGATCCGATCTTTCGGTTGCAAGAAGCCTCCTCCTTCACTCACGCTGCCAAACATACCCTCGTAAAACTGACTATCCTACCGATCCTTGACTTCGGTGATGTCATTTTCAAAATAGCCTTCAACACTCTACACAGCAAACTGGATGAAGTCTATCACAGTGCCATCCGTTTTGTCACCAAAGCCCCATATACCACCCACCACTGCGACCTGTATGCTCTCGTCGGCTGGCCCTCGCTACATATTCGTCTCAAAGTCCTCTATAAGTCTTTGCTAGGCCGCCTTAACTCAGCTCACTTGTCACCATAGCAACACCCACCCATATCACGTGCTCCAGGAAGTATATCTCACTGGTCATCCCCAAAGCCAACACCCACTTTGGCCGCCTTTCCTTCCAGTTCTCTGCTGCCAATGACTGGAACAAATTGCAAAAATCACTGAAGCTGGAGACTCTCCCTCACTAACTTTAAGCATCAGCTATCTGAGCAGTTTACCGATCGCTGCAGCTGTACACAGCCCATCTGTAAATAGCCCATCCAACTGCCTACCTCATCCCCGTGTTTTTATTTACTTTTTTTGCTCTTTTGCACACCAGTATTTCTACTTGCACATCATCTGCACATCCATCACTCCAGTGTTAATTTGTAATTACTTTGCTACTATGGCCTATTTATTGCCTTACCTCCTTACTCTATTTGCACACACTGTATATAGACTTTCTATTGTGTTATTGACTGTACCTTTGTTTATCTCAAGTGTATGTAACTGTTGTTTTGTCTCACTGCACTGCTTTATCTTGGCCAAGTCGCAGTTGTAAATGAGAACTTGTTCTCGACTGGCCTACCTGGTTATATAAAGATGAAATACAAAAAGAAACGTAACTTTGTTACTAGCAACACCCAAATGGATACTGTCTAACACGGTTCTTCAATAATTACACAATTCTTAATACTGTAGCAAACATTATATTAAGCAGGGCATTCAAATGAGCCTTACAATTATAATCCAAAGTAGTGTGAAATGTACTCATAAGCATTCTGGAAATGGAGGTTCCTCCCCTGAGTTTTCCCCCATTCACATTCAGAATACATTGTGAAAAACAAAAAATTCTGCTCACCATTTTTTGCTCCAGGCAGATATACTACATCCATAACTAGCGGTTTCTTCATTAGCAGGGAGGTGTTTCTGCAATCAAATTGTTTGTGCATCGCCCTTGTGCCGCAATTTTATTAAACACATAAAGGGGCCTATATTGGAGACCAAAAGTCGTCTGGCACACTGCTTAGAGTTTCAACAACATGAGTAACTTATTTCTAGTCTACAATCATCAATTTTTAAAAAAAATGTTGTTTTTTTAAATTTTACCTTTATTTAAACAGGCAAGTCAGTTAAGAACAAATTCTTATTTTCAGTGACGGCCTAGGAACAGTGGTTTAACTGCCTGTTCAGGGGCAGAACGACAGATTTGTACCTTGTCAGCTCGGGGGTTTGAACTCGCAACCTTCCGGTTACTAGTCCAACGCTCTAACCACTAGGCTACCCTGCCACCCCAATGTTACTACTAATGTGAAAACAAGGCAAAATATGACTCTTCTTGCTCATTTTAAGACAATTAATTTTAGCATTCATTACAGATGTCAATTGTTGTACAACATCATGGCTACTCTGTTGGCCTCACCTTTCTTTTACAGTGGTTTTCCGCTGTTGTGGGCCTTTAATCATCTGACTTTGTTGCTCACACAGGAGAGAGATGGTACTATCGTGGATCCTCTGGGGAGCCTCAACAACATCATGATGCTGAAGAGGCAGAGAAGAGTCTCTCCAGATCTCTTCCCACAGGGAAGAGAACTCACTGCTGCTCTGACATTGGGAAGAGATTCACCTCATCAGGCATTAAAATTAATCAGAGAATCCACACAAGAGAGAAACCTTATAGCTGTGGTCAATGTGGGAAGAGTTGTGGTCAATCTGGAGAGCTGACAGTGCACCAGAGAATACACACAGGAGAGAAATCGTATAGCTGTGGTCAATGTGGGAAGAGATTTGCTACATCTAACCATCTGACAGTGCACCAGAGAATACACACAGGAGAGAAACCTTTTAGCTGTGATCAATGTGGGAAGAGATTTGCTACATGTGGCTCTCTGACAGTGCACCAGAGAATCCACACAGGAGAGAAACCTTATAGCTGTGATCAATGTGGGAAGAGATTTGCTTCATGTGGCTCTCTGACAGTGCACCAGAGAATCCACACAGGAGAGAAACCTTATAGCTGTGATCAATGTGGGAAGAGTTTTGGTCAATCTAGAGAGCTGACAGTGCACCAGAGAATCCACACAGGAGAGAAACCTTATAGCTGTGATCAATGTGGGAAGGGTTTTCCTAGATCTGACCATCTGACAGTGCACCAGAGAACACACACAGGAGAGAAACCTTATAGCTGTGGTCAATGTGGGAAGGGTTTTCCTAGATCTGACCATCTGACAGTGCACCAGAGAACACACACAGGAGAGAAACCTTATAGCTGTGATCAATGTGGGAAGAGTTTTGCTACATCTAACCATCTGACAGTGCACCAGAGAACACACACAGGAGAGAAACCTTATAGCTGTGATCAATGTAGGAAGAGTTTTGGTCAATCTGGAGAGCTGACAGTGCACCAGAGAACCCACACAGGAGAGAAACCTTATAGCTGTGGTCAATGTGGGAAGAGTTTTGCTACATCTAACTATCTGACAGTGCACCAGAGAACACACACAGGAGAGAAACCTTATAGCTGTGGTCAATGTGGGAAGAGTTTTGCTACATCTAACCGTCTGACAGTACACCAGAGAATACACACAGGAGAGAAACCTTATAGCTGTGGTCAATGTGGGAAGAGTTTTGCTACATCTAACCATCTGACAGTGCACCAGAGAATACACACAGGCGAGAAACCTTAGCTGTGATCAATGTGGGAAGAGTTTTAGTCAATCTGGATATCTGACACTACACCAGAGAAATCTCATAGCTGTGACCAGAGATCATCTGATAAAGGATCTCTGATTGAATATTAGAAAATATATACATGAAGGAGTTGTTTCATGATTTCAATTAATTAATGTCACAATGTAGAATGTTTTAACATTGTAGTAAGAGTATTTTAATGATGTCACAATGTAGAAGCCTAAACGTTTGCCCCCTTATGAATTGATTTCAACATGATATGGATATTAGCCTTGGAGGAAATCCTCTGTTTGTTGTACTAAATATTTTTGTTTATTTTCATTTTGTTTTTTTCCTGTGAAGCCATTGTGTTGCATCCATGTCTGAAATGTGCTGTATAAATAAAGCTTGATTTGATTTCAACAAATGAACCCAACGACTGACCAATCAAGACTCTTGGTCCCTCTTAGTATGAAAAACAGTATCAATCCCACTTTTCCAGCCTGCTGAAGGTGTGGTGGAGTGGTAAACACCACCCCCAGCTCTACCAGGGGATTGAGGTGGTCTCCCACAGCTCTGCTTATGTCATGCTCTGTGGCCTTGCCGTTCCATTTCTTGACTGCAACACAGAAATAAACATATTTAGTCATATTATATAAAACATAAGTAATGGATATGGAGCGTCTATGGCCTCAGTTACACCTGGCACCTAAATGTGACTTCTGTCATCTGATCACTCCAAACTGCATTAGGTTCAGATCTACCAGGATGGGCCTTTGACAGTCTGGACGCAGTCAGGCCACTGAATATAAATAAGCAATGTAAAGAGGTGGGGTGAATGAGTGGGGAAAAGTACATTCTACACAAATGACCTTCATAATAGCAAAGAACAAATGTGTGTGCCTGAGGGGAAATTAATTTTCATACAGCCAAAAGGGGAGAGAAATTACACCAATATCAGTGGACAATTTGCACTAATGTAAATAAACATAGATCATGGAACATACTCCCTTATGTTGACGTGATGAACCACTAAGGGGACATAAATATTTACCATCTAAACCATGTGTGACCTCTCACCTCTCTGGCTATAGAAGTGTTCTTCCTAACCAGTCCCTCAACAGCTCTCTGACTGAGCTCCACCCTCACTGGGTCTTCAGAGGAGAGGAGGGATGGAAGGATGAATGGATCAGTTAGTCAATAAAGTGTCAAGCTGCTGTCTGACGAAATCACTATTTAGTAGTTCATTAAAGTAAATAAGGCTTTATGACTGCTGAATATGAACTCTCAATCACTTAGATTGTGTATTTTCAGGTAGCTATACATCCCTGGGACTTCCCTAGCCCATTGAAGTTGACATTTAAAATGGTTACGTTAGGGGTTAGGGTTTAGGTAGGGATGTCCCAAGAATCCCAGATAGCATTGACCATTGTGCATTTCTATCGAATGTGAAATGGCTAGCTAGTTAGCGGGTTGTGCGCTAATAGCGATGGTAATGATGTTTCGTGGGAGGCAGTTGTTGATGTGTGCGTGAGTCCCTGGTTTGAGCCCAGGTAGGGGCGAGGAGAGGGACGGAAGCTATGCTGTTACACATGTAACAGGGTTATATTGGTGATTCCCCTTGCCACTTTATTGTTAAGTGTTATTGTCTGCCTCGATCAGAGAGTCTTCAAGAATCTGACCGAGACTGTAACAGTGTAGTGAGTGAGCTAATTGACCAATCTGCTTACGATATCCGTACTGACCTACCAAACGCGGACCATTCCTTACCTGATCAGTTACGTACTGACTGTGTTGACGGACACACTATTGCTACAGTACACAACACTGTTACCCCTTATGCAGTTGAAGGTAGTCGGGGTCATATTAGGTCAAGGGCAGGAAGGCTATTTAAACCAGTGTCAAGACTGATTTAGATTATGAATCAGCAGAAAGTTAGCTCTTGAAGGTTAAATATGTGAATAGAGGGTCAATGGTATTGACATCTTTTATTTGTTTTGCTTTTACATTATTGTGACCATGATTAGAGGTTGCAGGATGGTAATGTGACATATGATAAAGTCTCTTATGGTGGTTTATTTTATTACTTGGATGTTTTAAAGTCACAGAGTGTACTTAACATGTGACAGGCATGTTTACCAATGAGGGCTAAGGGGATTGATCAACCGCTTTTCACTCTAATTCTCAAGGAGAATAGTCTAATGACTGGAATATTTAGTGACTGATTTAAAGCAGGGTCTGCATCCTTGATATACACAGCTTTACCTTTTAGGTTTCTCTTTTAGGTAGTATATATTTTTTTTTCTCTGGATTATTCTGTACATATGTTGAGTGTCTTCTGTATCTGGTATGTTTGCACAGTGCCGTTTTGTATTTTGTTATTTTTCTTGGCAAGTGGAATTCAGTAGGGGGGAGTGTAACAGGGTTATATTGGTGATTCCCCTTGCCACTTTATTGTTAAGCCAATGGGTTTTTGGTTTGAGTTTGTCATGCCTTCACCTACTCAACATGGCATCTTATTGGCTGGTTTGCGTGGCTTGCTTACGAGGGGGGATGTTCCAGTTAGAATCGCCCCAGTGAATAAGCACCAAACCAGCGTGCGTGAGTGAAGAGTTGGATGGTGAGATGTGCATTGCATGACGTGCAATTTTGTGCCGTTCCTATCAGAATAAATCTACATGACTGGTGCTACATGTTGGAGTTCCGTGTTGATGACTGATTGTACACAACGCAAGAAGAGTACTGTTACACACATTCTTCGGTCTCTTTTACGTAGCAGGTGTAAAAGAAACACAGACAAGACAAGTAGGCGCTCAGATTATTACGGTCATTGTAGTTAAAATAAATGGCATCTAATTATGCGTAACTGTATGTGGGGTTGTTAGAGAAGAATGTGATTGTCAGCCCTAACAATCTATTCTAGCACCTCATCAGGTTCTGAAAAAGTCTTCATTGATGACGTGTTCCTTCTATTCCAGGGCACAGCAGAGGAACTTCATCGATTCTACTGCTTCATCAATACAAGCAGTGAACATCTGAAATTCACCCTCACCTTTCATACGCATGAAACAAGTTACCCGATGGTTGGATGCTACTTTTCTCGTCAATCATTTTAAATACTATACTTAAAAACTGGAAATCACCCAATCCTCCATTGTTAACGCAATAGAAAGGTCAAATGCTTTATTATCTAAACATGTAAAGTGCTGGGCGACGGTGAGAAATAAAATGGTGCAGTTTGAGGCCATGTGGCGGACAGTGATGCAGGTGCTGGAGATGGAGGTGTGTTCTAGTGGGTCTGGGCAGGTGTGGTGTAGTTAATGGAGAAGGAGGTGTGTTCTAGTGGGTCTGGGCTGGTGTGATGTAGTTAATGGAGAAGGAGGTGTGTTCTAGTGGGTCTTGGTAGGTGTGATGTAGTTAATGGAGATGGAGGTGTGTTCTAGTGGGTCTGGGCAGGTGTGATGTAGTTAATGGAGATGGAGGTGTGTTCTAGTGGGTCTGTGCAGGGGTGATGTGTTAACATTTACATTACATTTAAGTCATTTGGCAGACGCTCTTATCCAGAGCGACTTACAAATTGGTGAATTCACCTTATGACATCCAGTGGAACAGCCACTTTACAATAGTGCATCTAAATCATTTAAGGGGGGGTGAGAAGGATTACTTTATCCTATCCTAGGTATTCCTTAAAGAGGTGGGGTTTCAGGTGTCTCCGGAAGGTGGTGATTGACTCCGCTGTCCTGGCATCGTGAGGGAGTTTGTTCCACCATTGGGGGCCAGAGCAGCGAACAGTTTTGACTGGGCTGAGCGGGAACTGTACTTCCTCAGTGGTAGGGAGGCGAGCAGGCCAGAGGTGGATGAACGCAGTGCCCTTGTTTGGGTGTAGGGCCTGATCAGAGCCTGGAGGTACTGCGGTGCTGTTCCCCTCACAGCACCGTAGGCAAGCACCATGGTCTTGTAGCGGATGCGAGCTTCAACTGGAAGCCAGTGGAGAGAGCGGAGGAGCGGGGTGACGTGAGAGAACTTGGGAAGGTTGAACACCAGACGGGCTGCGGCGTTCTGGATGAGTTGTAGGGGTTTAATGGCACAGGCAGGGAGCCCAGCCAACAGCGAGTTGCAGTAATCCAGACGGGAGATGACAAGTGCCTGGATTAGGACCTGCGCCGCTTCCTGTGTGAGGCAGGGTCGTACTCTGCGGATGTTGTAGAGCATGAACCTACAGGAACGGGCCACCGCCTTGATGTTAGTTGAGAACAACAGGGTGTTGTCCAGGATCACGCCAAGGTTCTTAGCGCTCTGGGAGGAGGACACAATGGAGTTGTCAACCGTGATGGCGAGATCATGGAACGGGCAGTCCTTCCCCGGGAGGAAGAGCAGCTCCGTCTTGCCGAGGTTCAGCTTGAGGTGGTGATCCGTCATCCACACTGATATGTCTGCCAGACATGCAGAGATGCGATTCGCCACCTGGTCATCAGAAGGGGGAAAGGAGAAGATTAATTGTGTGTCGTCTGCATAGCAATGATAGGAGAGACCATGTGAGGTTATGACAGAGCCAAGTGACTTGGTGTATAGCGAGAATAGGAGAGGGCCTAGAACAGAGCCCTGGGGGACACCAGTGGTGAGAGCGTGGTGAGGAGACAGATTCTCGCCACGCCACCTGGTAGGAGCGACCTGTCAGGTAGGACGCAATCCAAGCGTGGGCCGCGCCGGAGATGCCCAACTCGGAGAGGGTGGAGAGGAGGATCTGATGGTTCACAGTATCGAAGGCAGCCGATAGGTCTAGAAGGATGAGAGCAGAGGAGAGAGAGTTAGCTTTAGCAGTGCAGAGCGCCTCCGTGATACAGAGAAGAGCAGCTTCAGTTGAATGACTAGTCTTGAAACCTGACTGATTTGGATCAAGAAGGTCATTCTGAGAGAGATAGTGGGAGAGCTGAACAAGGACGGCACGTTCAAGAGTTTTGGAGAGAAAAGAAAGAAGGGATACTGGTCTGTAGTTGTTGACATCGGAGGGATCGAGTGTAGGTTTTTTCAGAAGGGGTGCAACTCTCGCTCTCTTGAAGATGGAAGGGACGTAGCCAGCGGTCAGGGATGAGTTGATGAGCGAGGTGAGGTAAGGGAGAAGGTCTCCGGAAATGGTCTGGAGAAGAGAGGAGGGGATAGGGTCAAGCGGGCAGGTTGTCGGGCGGCCGGCCGTCACAAGAAGCGAGATTTCATCTGGAGAGAGAGGGAGAAAGAGGTCAGAGCACAGGGTAGGGCAGTGTGAGCAGAACCAGCGGTGTCGTTTGACTTAGCAAACGAGAATCGGATGTCGTCGACCTTCTTTTCAAAATGGTTGACGAAGTCATCTGCAGAGAGGGAGGGGGGAGGAGGATTCAGGAGGGAGGAGAAGGTGGCAAAGAGCTTCCTAGGGTTAGAGGCAGATGCTTGGAATTTAGAGTGGTAGAAAGTGGCTTTAGCAGCAGAGACAGAGGAGGAAAATGTAGAGAGGAGGGAGTGAAAGGATGCCAGGTCCGCAGGGAGGCGAGTTTTCCTCCATTTCCGCTCGGCTGCCCGGAGCCCTGTTCTGTGAGCTCGCAATGAGTCGTCGAGCCACGGAGCGGGCCACGGAGCGGGAGGGGAGGACCGAGCCGGCCTGGAGGATAGGGGACATAGAGAGTCAAAGGATGCAGAAAGGGAAGAGAGGAGGGTTAATGGAGATGGAGGTGTGTTCTAGTGGGTCTGGGCAGGTGTGATGTGTTAATAGAGATGGAGGTGTGTTCTAGTGGGTCTGGGCAGGTGTGATGTAGTTTATGGAGATGGGGTGTGTTCTAGTGGGTCTGAGCAGGTGTGATTTGTTAATGGAGATGGAGGTGTGTTCTAGTGGGTCTGGGCAGGTGTGATGTAGTTAATGTTTGTATGATGTTGCTGTTTGTGTGTGTATGTTTTGTAGTGTTTATAAAATATAAAATAAACTTCAAATTCAACCAATCCTTTGCACTCATGACTTGAGTGATTAAAGTAAACCAAAGTTTTGGAAATACATAACGCCATCTAACTAAAAATCAAAGAATGTTAGCTATATGCAGTTATCTTAGATGGCCAGCGAACATTAGCTATTTAGCGAGATGGAGCCCAACTACCGGAGACCAGTTAGAACCCGATTAACAAAACCCAACTAAAACATGACTGCAGATCAAAAAAGCAGAGACATACAGAATGATTGCTGGGAAAATCCCCAACATCCAAAATTAAAAGATTACAGATGTCAGTTAGCTAGTGCGTTAGCAGTAAGCCAAGATTGTAAAAGTTACAAAACTCCCGTAGTCTACTTCACAGAGAACATGCTGAAAAGTGGTGATGGGGAAACAAAGCTTCCTGAAGCATTGGCTCTTTCCAGCCAATTGTGTCAAAAAATAGGTTCATTTCTCAAGGCTTTGAGCGACAGAATTTAGAACAGACACATTATTATAGATGACGTCCCACACACCGTAGCGCTTGCGCAGTGTAGCCTTTATACCATACCACTGGCCATGTTCGAGAGCATCAAATCCATGCTGCATTGTGGGTAAACTGTGACTGGCTGACTGATTTATTAATAATAAGTAGCTATTTATGATGCAAGGTGATTTGTAAATTAGTCAGTCAGCAGTCAGCAGCCATCTGCACTGTCGGCTGCAATGTCGAACGAGCCCAATACCAAACCAATCAGGTGTTCAACGAAATTATTCTTCAGACGTCATTGATCACGTGCTGCTGATAAAGTGACACTGCTTTGAATTATACCGCTTAGCGACTTCAGTACATGCCTCATAGCTCCAGTCTCAAACTTAACCCCGTTCCTGCTGAAGAAGAGGTCTGCTGGATGGAGAAAGAAGCTCTCATGAAAGAGGAGGAGGAAGAGGAGGCTGTTACAATACTAAAACAAGTAGAGGGTGAGGCTGTTACAGTGAAAGAAGAGAAAGACGTTTCAGTTAAAGATGAGGAAGACGCATTCAGAGTTAAAGAAGAGGACGACGACGTTTCAGTGAAAGAAGAGATGACTGTCACATCGAAAAATTATGAAGAAGAAGAGGGAAGTGGATATCTGGGCCCGGTTTCCCAAGGGCATCTTACGGCATCCAATGGTTTTAACGATGAATGGGCCCTGATTAACACTAGGAAGTACTGTCTTAAAAACAGAAGCACAAACTCTGCGGTTGTTGAACTGATGTGTGGTGTTAAAGGGGAAATTTCCAATTGCTACATCCATATTTTGACTTTTAAATGATTTATTTATAGGCATTGATTCTTGAAGAATATAACACATGCCTCATGAGCTTAGTTCAACTGTTGTACCCCATCAGAACCACAAATAAGCTTTTTTACGCCAATGTTTAGAAACAATGTAAACCAACACTGTATAGCCTCAACATGGTTAAAACTATAATGCTGATATTATGGATGGTCAGTCCTTGCATCCATAGGTCTGTTTATGCATTTGAGAGTAGTTACATTTCTCAAGCCCCATCCATCATCTTATTACCAAAACAGTGGTGGAATTACAGCTTTGTTATTGGTTGAACTGCAGATTGGTTGGTTGATTGATTGTTGTGTGGCTTTTTTAAAGGGGCAACCTAGTTTTTAAACAAACAAAATGGCTGCCCAGAGTCCTGAGCTGTGTTAGAATACTCATACTAACCGTACTATTTGTGATGTTAATTGAGTATATAGTATGCTTATTGGTCATAGTATGATGTAGTTAGTATGCCAAAAGTTCCCGGATGTCGTACTAAATTCGCCAAAATATGACGTATACACGCAGTACTTTAGGGCCCATAATGCAATTCTTCAGGAAATGCGCATGGCTACACAGCGTTTTCAGATTTGAAGAAAATGGAGGAAAATATGCAGCCAAAGTCCAACGAGAGCCGATACAAATTCATTGCTTTAACTGATTATGACAAATGTTAAGAAAATGTTGAGCAATGTAATAAAGTAATGACTTTTCAAATAAGTTACGTTACACGTTATGTTAGCTCCACTATCCTTACAAAACGCATAGCACAGCAGTATGTATCGGTATGTTAACTAGCCACCTAATGTTGGTTACTTATACATCAAACTTGTCAGTATAGTAACTACATCTATCTATAACTATATTCTAACTAACTACCCAATGTTTATTGACTTGATTAGAGCTCAGAATAATTGATGAATTTAATAACGCTCAACACCCGTTGAATATGGCCGGTGTCAGTAAACATCTGCATGTAAATAGTAAATTGTTGCCAGCAGCACAGTTAGTCACCAACGTTCTGGATGACATGAAAACAGCCAAACCAGCTCTGCTAGGGCAAGTACAATGGTAAGAGTGAGGTTCTCTCTGATTTGTGTTTAGCAAGCTATCCAACGTTAGCCAGTTAGCTTGGGTGCTTTACTGTCATTGTGAGGTCAGAATGCTTGGATCGACCCTACTCCTCAGCCATATAGTATTAGTTTACAAACAGTGGCGTTATACGAGCTTATGTTTTGGGTTCTGGTGGGGTAATACGGTTGAAACATTTGAGGCATTTATAAGTTCTATTGTTCAATAATCAATGGTTATATAGTAAATGGGTCTTTCTCTAACTTTTTTTTCACCTTTATTTAGTTCTCATTTGCAACTGCGACCTGGCCAAGATAAAGCATAGCAGTGTGAACAGACAACACAGAGTTACACATGGAGTAAACAATTAACAAGTCAATAACACAGTAGAAAAAAAGAGAGTCTATATACATTGTGTGCAAAAGGCATAAGAAGGTAGGTGAATAATTACAATTTTGCAGATTAACACTGGAGTGATAAATGATCAGATGGTCATGTACAGGTAGAGATATTGGTGTGGAAAGCAGAAAAGAAACAAACCGGATGGCACTGTGATAAACTGCATCCAGTTTGCTGAGTAGAGTATAGGAAGCTATTTTGTAGATGACGTCGCCAAAGTCGAGGATCGGTAGGATAGTCAGTTTTACTTGGGTAAGTTTGGCGGTGTGAGTGAAGGAGGCTTTGTTGCGGAATAGAAAGCCGATTCTAGATTTGATTTTAGATTGGAGATGTTTGATATGAGTCTGGAAGGAGAGTTTACAGTCTAGCCAGACACCTAGGTACTTATAGATGTCCACATATTCTAGGTCGGAACCATCCAGGATGATGATGCTAGTCGGGTGTGCGGGTGCAGGCAGCGAACGGTTGAAAAGCATGCATTTGGTTTTACTAGCGTTTAAGAGCAGTTGGAGGCCACGGAAGGAGTGTTGTATGGCATTGAAGCTCGTTTGGAGGTTAGACAGCACAGTGTCCAAGGACGGGCTGGAAGTATACAGAATGGTGTCGTTTGCGTAGAGGTGGATCAGGGAATCGCCCGCAGCAAGAGCAACATCATTGATATATACAGAGAAAAGAGTCGGCCCGAGAACTGAACCCTGTGGCACCCCCATAGAGACTGCCAGAGGACCGGACAGCATGCCCTCCGATTTGACACACTGAACTCTGTCTGCAAGTAGTTGGTGAACCAGGCAAGGCAGTCGTCAGAAAAACCAAGGCTACTGAGTCTGCCGATACGAATATGGTGACTGCCAGTCGAAAGCCTTGGCAAGGTCGATGAAGACGGCTGCACAGTACTGTCTTTCATCGATGGCGGTTATGATATCGTTTAGTACCTTGAGCGTGGCTAGAGTGCACCCGTGACCGGCTTGCACAGCGGAGAAGGTACGGTGGGATTTGAGATGGTCAGTGACCTGTTTGTTGACTTGGCTTTCGAAGACCTTAGATAGGCAGGGCAGGATGGATATAGGTCTGTAACAGTTTGGGTCCAGGGTGTCTCCCCCTTTGAAGAGGCTTTCCAATCCTTGGGGATCTCAGACGATATGAAAGAGAGGTTGAACAGGCAGGTAATAGGGGTTGCGACAATGGCGGCGGATAGTTTCAGAAATAGAGGGTCCAGATTGTCAAGCCCAGCTGATTTGTACGGGTCCAGGTTTTGCAGCTCTTTCAGAACATCTGCTATCTGGATTTGGGTAAAGGAGAACCTGGAGAGGCTTGGGCGAGTAGCTGCGGGGGGGCAGAGCTGTTGGCCGAGGTTGGAGTAGCCAGGAGGAAGGCATGGCCTGCCGTTGAGAAATGCTTGTTGAAGTTTTCGATAATCATGGATTTATCGGTGGTGACCGTGTTACCTAGCCTCAGTGCAGTGGGCAGCTGAGAGGAGGTGCTCTTGTTCTCCATGGACTTCACAGTGTCCCAGAACTTTTTGGAGTTAGAGCTACAGGATGCAAATGTTCTGCCTGAAGAAGCTGGACTTTGCTTTCCTGACTGACTGCGTGTATTGGTTCCTGACTTCCCTGAACAGTTGCATATCGCGGGGACTATTTGATGCTATTGCAGTCCGCCACAGGATGTTTTTGTGCTGGCCGAGGACAGTCAGGTCTGGAGTGAACCAAGGGCTATATCTGTTCTTTGTTCTGCATTTTTTGAACGGAGCATGCTTATCTAAAATGGTGAGGAAGTTACTTTTAAAGAATGACCAGGCATCCTCAACTGATGGGATGAGGTCAATATCCTTCCAGGATACCCGGGCCAGGTCGATTAGAAAGGCCTGCTCACAGAAGTGTGTTAGGGAGCGTTTGACAGTGATGAGGGGTGGTCGTTTGACTGCGGATCCGTAGCGGATACAGGCAATGAGACAGTGATCGCTGAAGTCCTGGTTGAAGACAGCGGAGGTGTATTTGGAGGGCCAGTTGGTCAGGATGACGTCTATAAGGGTGCCCTTGTTTACAGATTTAGGGTTGTACCTGGTGGGTTCCTTGATGATTTGTGTGAGATTGAGGGCATCTAGCTTAGATTGTAGGACTGCAGGGGTGTTAAGCATATCCCAGTTTAGGTCACCTAACAGAACAAACTCTGAAGCTAGATGGGGGGCGATCAATTCACAAATGGTGTCCAGGGCACAGCTGGGAGCTGAGGGGGGTCGGTAGCAGGCGGCAACAGTGAGAGACTTATTTCCGGAGAGAGTCATTTTTAAAATTAGTAGTTCGAACTGTTTGGGTATGGACCTGGAAAGTATGACATTACTTTGCTGGCTATCTCTGCAGTAGACTGCAACTCCTCCCCCTTTGGCAGTTCTATCTTGATGGAAAATGTTATAGTTGGGTATGGAAATCTCAGCATTTTTGGTGGCCTTCCTGAGCCAGGATTCGGACACGGCAAGGACATCAGGGTTAGCAGAGTGTGCTAAAGCAGTAAGTAAAACAGACTTAGGGAGGAGGCTTCTGATGTTGACATGCATGAAACCAAGGCTTTTTTGATCACAGAAGTCAACAAATGAGGGTGCCTGGGGACATGCAGGGCCTGGGTTTACCTCCACATCACCCGCGGAACAGAGGAGGAGTAGTATGAGGGTGCGGCTAAAGGCTATCAAAACTGGTCGTCTAGAGCGTTGGGGACAAAGAATAAAAGGAGCAGATTTCTGGGCATGGTAGAATATATTCAGGGCATAATGCGCAGACAGGGGTATGGTGGGGTGCGGGTACAGCGGAGGTAAGCCCAGGCACTGGGTGATGATAAGAGAGGTTGCATCTCTGGACATGCTGGTTGTAATGGGTGAGGTCACCACATGTGTGGCAGGTGGGACAAAGGAGGTATCAGGGGTATGAAGAGTGGAACTAGGGGCTCCATTGTAAACTAAAACAGTGATAACTAACCTAAACAACAGTATACAAGGCATATTGACATTTGAGAGAGACATACAGCGAGGCATACAGTAATCACAGGTGTTGAATGGGAGAGCTAGCTAAAACAGTAGGTGAGACAACAACAGCTAATCAGCTAGCACAACAACAGCAGGTAAAATGGCGTTGACTAGGCAGAGAGGGTCGGATTAACTACACACAGAGCCTGAGTGCGGCTGACAGATAAAACATAAACAAACAGAATGAAGTACCGTGATCAATGGACAGACGTGCAGGCATCAGCTATGTAGCCAAGTGATCAGTGTCCAGGGGGCAGCGGTGGATGGGACAGGGAAGCTAGACTGGCGAGTATTATCCAGGCTAAAAAAAATATTTAAAAAACTAGCTGGCTGTGCAGAAGGTAAAAGCCGCTAGCAGTGGCTAACAATGACTAAATAGCTTGTAGCTAGTTAGCTGGTTAGCTTCTGGAGGTTCTTGAATGTGTTCTAAAAATAAAAAATACTAGCGATTCCGTATCACATTGAGTGAGGCAGGTTACCGGAAGGTATAATCGAATTAAAAATCGAAAAGAGATGGAAAGTAAATATGGGTCCAGTGAGTGGTTGGGCTGGCTGGCAGTGTAGATTTCCTGTAGGAGGCAATTTGTTACAGCTGTTGATAAATCATTGTGTAATATTCTGGTATTTATTTTCATGGCATTACATTTAAGGCGAAAGATTGTATATATATTGTCTTAGCAAGGTGTTGCTCAAATAATGGTAGCTGCTAATCGCTAGTTAGCGGGCTAGCTAGCTTGATAAATGTATTAAGAGTCAGAGCAAACATAGCTAGCTTATACTGCCTGGTACCAGTGCGATTGTAGGCCTAGATAAGCATGTTTGTGCAGCGGTATCTTATCAGAGAGGAGTAAGCGAAGTATGAATATGTTGGCTAGCTCGCAGGCTACATGAAGTAAGAAAACAACATCTAATTAGGGTCAACTGGAAACACTGACCAACACTTCAGTTCCTACCATGTCTTCTTCTCTGAGGTTTATAGTCAGACTACATTCATCAGGTGTATTGCTGCCACCTACTGTAAGGGGTTGTAAAAAATAACCAAAACGCAAAAGAATTGGGATTAACAAATCATACTAATTATGTAAAATAAAAAATAAACGGACCAAATTCACTCCACTACCCTGATTTTCAAACAAACATGGTACTATTCAGATCCCTACACAGGTTCAGGAACCTGGGAGGGGGGGGGGACATCTTCATTCAGTACTCCCTGTAACATTTCGTCTGTGAAGTCCTGGAGATCCAGAAATCTATTTGCCGCCTTCACAATGATGTCTAGCTTCTTAATGTTTAATTAGTTTATTATTAATGCAATTTATCACTGTGGCAGTGAGGGCAATGCAAACTCAATTTTGTTGAAACTCCTCCATGCTAATGCGGAAACTGCTAGTTTTGGACAAAGGTGACTAATAATTTATTAATGCAATTTATCACTTGCTCTATAAACACAAAGTCCACCTCTTTCACTATTTGTCTGTTGGGATCCTTCTCCTGCATGGCTTCACTGCAGACTGTGGGACATGAACTACCTTCTCCTCTCTACTCCTTTGGCTATTTTCACTGCCTCCACATAGGACACCTGCTGGATGGGCCTGATCATCCTAGCTACTACGACCTCCTTCATCCGTACAGGGCACTCCGGGAACGTGATTCCCATCACAAACACAACATGCTTCATCTGACTATGACATATTTATTCCTTCGACAAACACTTGCCACATGTCCAAACATTTTTACAATTGTAACACTGCAGCAGCTTCTGAATATCTCACTTACCCAGGTTTTACATACGATGGGAGAACCACTTCACCAAACCACAGTAAAACCTTCCGTCTATCATTCATTTTAATCAACGTGCATCTACCTGAAATGTTTAACCTAAACCACACAAAGCTTTCTCCTTTTACGCTGTTGACACACAATCGGCATCATACCACTCCTGGTCACTCAAACCGATTCCACTTTACACAATTCATCCTTCACCATCTTTGAGACCGTTAAGAACACCTTCTCTTTCCGTGACATAGACTAATCAGGTGAAAGCTATAATCCCTTATTGATGTTAATTGTTAAATCTTCTTCTCAGTGTAGATGAAGGGGAGGAGACAGGTGAAAGATAGATTTTTAGACAATTGAGACATGGATTGTGTATGTGTGTCATTCAGAGGGTGAATGGGCAAGACCAAAGATTTAAGTCCCTTTGAACAGAGTATGATAGTAGGTGCCAGGCGCACAGGTTTGTGTCAAGAACTGCCATGCTGTTGGATTTTTCACGCTCAACAATTTTCCTGAGTATCAACAATGGTCCACCACCAAGGGGGGGGGGGGGGGGGCATGCTCACTGACTGAACATTTAAAATTACCATGGCAATTATTGACGCATTCACATGCCATCGGAAACTTGGAACCTCAGAGTTAAAATGAATGTGTAGAGCTTCCTACTGGTTGATTCTGATACCTCACAAGTGGGAAACTTGAAATCATCATTCCATAACGAGTTAGTGAGTCAGAAATGTCAAAATGTCCTAGTTCAACTTGAAGGGCCTTCTATGATGTAGGGCAGGTCAGTAACCAAATGATTTTACTGTGCCCAGTCGCACACAGACTTTTATGGTCACACAAGTTGCTACCGGTGGATTCACGATGAGTTGCCTAACAATTATTTACATGGCCCCAGGTACATTTGCAACCAAATTATTTTTCTGTGAGAAATCAATACTAGCTGCACACATTGGGTAACAGTCAGCAATTGACAGTGAGCAAGAAAAGCATCTGTAGCCGATGTGAAATGGCTAGGTCGTTAGCGGTGGTGCGCGCTGGTGGCGTTTCAATCGGTGACATCACTTGCTCTGAGACCTTGAAGTAGTGGTTCCCCTTCCTCTGCAAGGGCAGCGGCTTTTGTGGAGCGGTGGGTAACGATGCTTCGAGGGTGACTGTTGATGTGTGCAGAGGGTCCCTGGTTCGCGCCCAAGTCGGAGCGAGGGGAACTGTTACACATATGTTGACAATAGCTTATTATTAGTGTAAATAAATTGTATTTCTATGGTTGCAGGCCTCAAAGATTGAATTGCATTGAATAGAGTTAATCAGATCCAATGATTTACCGCCCGTATAGGGTGGGGTACCGCTAGTCATCATTATCATAATCATTATCACCATACCATCATAGACTTATTCTTCTGTATCTGAGACTCATCTGACACTACCTTAGACATGGCAGTCTGCAACTCAATACACTGCCCCTGCATGGTGTTCAGCGTCCCCTGCATGTGGTTAATCGAATGCTTAACATCGTTCAGCAGGATCTGAATCTCAAGCCTGCAAGAAATCAGGTGGTTCAACATACTGAGATGGCGAGAGGCTTCAGACCATGCCCATTGGACCATCTTTAGGATTCTTTCTCACTTAACACCAATCTTATTAGGAATGTACCTTTGTGCAGAAGATGTTACTATAGTGTTATTTAGAAGAAGAAAAAGTGTACTTTGTCAGGCGCCAAAAGGATGACGGCATGTCTCCCTGCTCCAGGGAGCTCTGCTGGCAGGTCTTGTTCACTGTTGGAGGAACAGGAGCCAAATTAGAGGAAAAATATCTATGGTTGTTCAGCAATGAAACGTTCATGGCATAATGGGGATTGTCCTTCCCTGTAAAAAGAATAACAGCTGGGGTTTACTTTCTCACTTTTAGATAATGTAATACAATCTTTAAACCCATCAGAAGTGTAGTGCTTAACTCCATGAAAATATTGTACATGAGACAGTGCTTCCAGATATTGAGGTATCTTCCTTCTGAGGTATGTAAAAAAATTCTGGTGTGTGAGTACTCACATGAAAGGTATCCATGATTCTAGATTAAGCCAATCATGTATGTGATTACCATCCTATGGGTCAGCAATGGAATGATTGCTACACAGCTTTCAGGCGACTTTATGTCTTGGGCCTGGATGAATCATTGAAATACAAGTAATATTGTGAATTTGTGATGAATAATTGCCATTGTAATTTGGAATATTCCATCAAAGTCATTTGTTTTGACAGTCAAAACAACTAACTCTTACGATTAATCACCTGACTTGAGTAACTTGAGTTGACGGAAGTAACAACTTTATATTCTGACCTAGACACGGACTTGTGCAATGCCTACTGCATCATCTATGCATGTTATTGGCTCATCTATAGGAAATAGCCAAGGGTCTCAAAAACAGCATTGGCCTTTGGACTGCTCAGTCAAAACAACTCACTCTTACGATTAATCACTTGACTGGAGTAACTTGAGTTCGGAAGTAAAACATTAAAAGTAGGCTATAGTTTGATGCATGTCCTAACCTTGGACAAGCCTATCCAGTCGTGCTTGATGATACCTTCACGGGGTTGTTTACTAGTCTAGGTGTTTGTATGTCTATGGTTGCCTGGATTGGTTCTCACTTAGAGACAGCTGTTTATCGTTGTCTCTGATTGGGAACCATATTTAGGCAGCCATATTCCTTGGGTCATTCGTGGATGATTGTCTATGTGATGTTGCATGTTTGCGCTCAGTGTTGATAGCGGTCACGTTATTTTGTTTGTTTTGTGTTCATTCGTCTTACATTAAAAGTATGTATTCAATTCACGCTGCGCTTTGGTCTCCTCACTACGATGCAAGGATGAAAACAAAGGAGTGAATTGAACTTTAACCCCATTGAGAAAACAAAGAAGAAATTGAACCTCTCGTTGATGAGAGATATTTAGTTATACGGTCGGGTTTTATTATCCAAAGCTGAGGGGTTATCCAGGTCGGTTTATGTCTCGTTATCACTTGACTTACCCCCTAAAATTGTAAAGGACTTAGATAAGATTATTTATAGATTTATTTGATATCCACAAAAATGAGTTGGATAGATTGAAGCAACATCTCAATACATCAGTCAGGAAGTTAAAGCTTGGTCGCTCCCTTACCTCACCTCGCTCATCAACTCATCCCTGACCGCTGGCTACGTCCCTTCTGTCTTCAAGAGAGCGAGAGTTGCACCCCTTCTGAAAAAACCTACACTCGATCCCTCCGATGTCAACAACTACAGACCAGTATCCCTTCTTTCTTTTCTCTCCAAAACTCTTGAACGTGCCATCCTTGGCCAGCTCTCCCGCTATCTCTCTCAGAATGACCTTCTTGATCCAAATCAGTCAGGTTTCAAGACTAGTCATTCAACTGAGACTGCTCTTCTCTGTATCACGGAGGCGCTCCGCACTGCTAAAGCTAACTCTCTCTCCTCTGCTCTCATCCTTCTAGACCTATCGGCTGCCTTCGACACTGTGAACCATCAGATCCTCCTCTCCACCCTCTCCGAGTTGGGCATCTCCGGCGCGGCCCACGCTTGGATTGCGTCCTACCTGACAGGTCGCTCCTACCAGGTGGCGTGGCGAGAATCTGTCTCCTCACCACGCGCTCTCACCACTGGTGTCCCCCAGGGCTCTGTTCTAGGCCCTCTCCTATTCTCGCTATACACCAAGTCACTTGGCTCTGTCATAACCTCACATGGTCTCTCCTATCATTGCTATGCAGACGACACACAATTAATCTTCTCCTTTCCCCCTTCTGATGACCAGGTGGCGAATCGCATCTCTGCATGTCTGGCAGACATATCAGTGTGGATGACGGATCACCACCTCAAGCTGAACCTCGGCAAGACGGAGCTGCTCTTCCTCCCGGGGAAGGACTGCCCGTTCCATGATCTCGCCATCACGGTTGACAACTTCATTGTGTCCTCCTCCCAGAGCGCTAAGAACCTTGGCGTGATCCTGGACAACACCCTGTCGTTCTCAACTAACATCAAGGCGGTGGCCCGTTCCTGTAGGTTCATGCTCTACAACATCCGCAGAGTACGACCCTGCCTCACACAGGAAGCGGCGCAGGTCCTAATCCAGGCACTTGTCATCTCCCGTCTGGATTACTGCAACTCGCTGTTGGCTGGGCTCCCTGCCTGTGCCATTAAACCCCTACAACTCATCCAGAACGCCGCAGCCCGTCTGGTGTTCAACCTTCCCAAGTTCTCTCACGTCACCCCGCTCCTCCGCTCTCTCCACTGGCTTCCAGTTGAAGCTCGCATCCGCTACAAGACAATGGTGCTTGCCTACGGAGCTGTGAGGGGAACGGCACCGCAGTACCTCCAGGCTCTGATCAGGCCCTACACCCAAACAAGGGCACTGCGTTCATCCACCTCTGGCCTGCTCGCCTCCCTACCACTGAGGAAGTACAGTTCCCGCTCAGCCCAGTCAAAACTGTTCGCTGCTCTGGCCCCCAATGGTGGAACAAACTCCCTCACGATGCCAGGACAGCAGAGTCAATCACCACCTTCCGGAGACACCTGAAACCCCACCTCTTCAAGGAATACCTAGGATAGGATAAAGTAATCCTTCTCACCCCCCTTAAATGATTTAGATGCACTATTGTAAAGTGGCTGTTCCACTGGATGTCATAAGGTGAATTCACCAATTTGTAAGTCGCTCTGGATAAGAGCGTCTGCCAAATGACTTAAATGTAAATGTAAAAATGTAAGTGGGTATTCCAAATGGACAATAACCCCAAGCAAACTTCCAAAGTTGTGGCAAAATGACTTAAGGACAACAAAGTCAAGGTATTGGAGTGGCCATCACAAAGCCCTGACCTCAATCCTATAGAAAATGTGTGGGCAGAACTGAAAAGGTGTGTGCGAGCAAGGAGAAATACAAACCTGACTCAGTTACACAAGCTCTGTCAGGAGGAATGGGCCATAATTCAGTCAACTTATTGTGGGAAGCTTGTGGAAGGCCACCTGAAACGTTTGACCCAAGTTAAAGGCAATGCTACCAAATACTAATTGAGTGTATGTATAAACTTCTGACCCACTGGGAATGTGATGAAAGAAATAGAAGCTGAAATATATCTCTGAAATATATTTCACTTTCTTAAAATAATTGATGATTCTAACTGACCTAATAGGGACTTTTTACTAGGATTAAATGTCAGGAATTGTGAAAAACTGAGTTTAAATGTATCTGGCTAAGGTGTATGTGTAACGGCTTTCTTTATGTGAAGGAGAGTTGGACCAAAATGTGACGTGGCTATTTAGATTCATGTTTTAATGAAAAAAAGGAACACGAATCAATACAAAAACAGAACAGAACCAATCAGAGACAATCACTCACACCTGTCTCTGTTTGAGAACCATATCAGGCCAAACATAGAACTAGACAAACTAGACATGAAACATAGAATGCCCACTCATATCACACCCTGACCAAACAAAACACAGAAACATACAAAGCAAACTATGGTCAGGGTGTGACAGTACGTAAACATCAGACTTCAACTGTACCTAGAAGTGCACACTATTCTTATTTTTTTTAATGTATCTTAAAAGTAAAAGTAATATAGTCAACTATACAACTTCTACTACACTTTATATCATCCAATAATATATAATGAAAAACAACAGGAAGAATTAATGCAATTATGTTAATTTCAAATATTTATTTTGAAATATAGATTAGGTGCTCTTCTTTATATAGCACGAAGTAAAGGGACTGGACAAGGCTTTGCCTATAGCTGAAAACATCCTGGAAATGAGCGAACGCTTCCTTGGTTTCTTCTTGGTGGAGCATACACTCTCTGTTTGACAGGATTCTTGATCATTGACAATTGCTGGAAAAAAAATGTAAACATAACATTTTATTTAACTGACCCTAGTTAGTGTGAAGAATTAGTATGGCATTATTATTATTTAAATTGTAATATTCTACATAATTTCCAAATGTAGGGCGGCAGGTAGCCTAGCAGTCTCAATCCGCCTATTTAACACAGAAGTGTTACATAGGCCCCCCCAGGGCTTAGACTGTTTAGTGCCAAAAATAAGGGGATAAAAACATGAAAAATATATATATAAATATAAATACATATATTTGTCAACTTAAATCTCTCAGATTTAAGACAGACACTTCAGTTCCATGTAGTGAATCTGTTATTCAATGTGTTTGTATGGGCAAATAGCAGTAAGGCCGATACAAACCCCTCAGCCTAGACAGGGCTTAGACTCTTGTGGGTTAAAAAGCATGATCATTACAAAGGTGCAACTCGTGCTGGAGACAATAAAAGGCCATGCTAAAATGTGCAGTTTTGTCACATCACACAATGCCACAGATGTCTCAGAGACAGAGACTGAGAAAAATAGGAGCAAGGAAAAACGCTGGTTGACTAGTTTTGAGGGAGCGTGCAATTGGCATGCTGACTGCAGGAATGTCCACCAGAGCTGTGGCCAGAGAATTTAATGTTTATTTCTTTCCCATAAACCGCCATCAATGTCGTTTTAGAGAATTTGGCAGTATGTCCAACCAGCCTCACAACCACAGACCACGTATATGGCGTTGTGTTGGCAGTATGGTTATGGTGTGGGCAGGCATAAGCTACGGACAACGAACACAATTGCATTTTATCAATGGCAATTTGAATGCACAGAGATACCGTCACAAGATCCTTAGGCCCATTGTCGTTCCATTCATCCGCCGCCATCACCTCATGTGCATGGTAATGCATGTCGAAAGGCCTGCATACTCTCCAGACTTGTCATCCATTTAGCATGTTTGTGATGCTCTGGATTGACGTGTACAACAGCGTGTTCCAGTTCCCACCAATATTCAACAACTTCGCACAGCTATTGAAGAGGAGTGGGACAACATTCCATAGGCCACAATCAACAGCCTGATCAACTCTATGTGAAGGAGAAGTGTCATGCTGCATGAGGCAAATGGTGATCAGACCAGACACTGACTGGTTTTCTGATCCACGCCCCCACCTTTTTTGAAGTTATCTGTGACGAACAGATGCATATCTGTATTCCCAGTCATGTGAAATCCATAGATAAGGGCCTAATGAACGTATTTCAATTGACTGATTTACTTATATGAACTGTAACTCAATACAATCTTTGAAATTGTTGCATGTTGCGTTTATATTTTTGTTTAGTACACATTTGAGTGTATTGACTTACCTGTTTCACTGACGGCAGGGGTCTGGTTCTGGGAAGGTGTTGGAGTGCAGTGGTTCTTCTTTGGGTTGAGTCCACAGAGAGAGCTGAATCTTCCTCTCTTCTTCTCCTTTCTACCAGTTGTTGGAAGCCCAGAATTACCTACCACGTCACTGCCAAGTGCATTGTGTGATGACAACTGGGTCATGGAGGGAGGTGAAGAGCTAGCCTCATTGCATTTAGTTAGTAGTTCCCTCGTTAATGATTTGACCAGGGCATCATCAAATGCATAATCCGTTGACTTCATTGCAACCTGGAGCATCTTCTCTGACCCAAATTCTTGAAGAAGCCCCTTGTAGACAGCCTTGAAAATCTTTTTGATTTTCAGATTCTGGGGGTAGGCTTGAGTTGGTTCAAGGCCTGAGCTGCCACAGAACTCAGACAGAATCCTCTTTGTGAGAACTCTTGATGTTTCACCAATGTCAGAGGATTCCAGTAATGTGATAGGGGTGATCATTGACAGCAATCTAACAATCAGTAAAAGTACCAAAGAGGTGTAGTCATTGCTTGTGGAGTCAAATGATGCATGTGTATCAGAGTCCATGGCTGATGGAGTTGATGGATGCACAAAGACACTAGACATCTCCAGATCTTTGTTGTCCATCTTGGATTCCACCTCTCCTAAAACTTGAAAATCCACAGTTCCACCGTTGTGTGTGCTGCTGCCAGACAGAGAGGGTCTAGGCAATGATTTGGCGCTAGACTGACGGCTAGTGGTCATAAGAACTGGTCTGTCCGAGTCAAGTGTTCCAGCATCAGTTGGGGACAACCCATTGATTATGTTCATCAACTCTGATAATTCTTCTGATGACTTGGAGGCCACAGAACAGGTATCCATGACCTGATTGACCATTATATTGGTTAAAATGCTCTTTGTGTCACAGTAAACCTGTGAGGAACTAATGGAGATGGCAGAAGAGCTCGGGATAAGCCGACTTGTGTCCTGCAGAGAAACATCAGAAATTATAGTTTGGCAGAAATTGGATCAATGTGATGGTGGAGGAAGCCAGAAGACAATCTGCTGTAGCAGACGTTTTATTGACTCCGTAGCTTCCTCAGAAGCATTCAATCCTGTCTTCAGCTTCAAAAGAATAGAGTCAGACACGCTCTTGCCAGCTGGCACAAAAAGAGCCTGGGGGGTGTTGTGACTTTTTATGAGCTCATAACCTTTGTCAGTGAGCTCATGTGAGAAGTTCTGAAGACCGTCCCTGGGGCTGAGTCTCTCAAGTCTTCTTGTAAAAGAAGTGACATCATCTGCAGTGGCTATGTGTTCCGTATCTTCTCTTGGAATGACCTCAATAACAGTGTCAGCTATGGCAGAGATGGTTTGCCTTGTGTAATTTGTTGACCCTTGTGAATGAGTTGAGGAGTCACTCATATCAATGACCAAACTCCTAATGATAGGACAATAGATTTCAACAGGCCACTCATTGGGGACTGGAGTGCCTGGAAGAGAATTTGTACAATCACTCTGAGACCCTCTGGTCATGGCAGAGGTGATGGACAGGGAGGACTTTGAGGAGGATGGCCGGTGTATCTCGTGTCCATCAGTTCTCACCATGTCAACATCCTCCAACATGGAGCCCACGATGGAACGAGTCAAGAGGCCTTTCTCTGAGGTGCTCATCCTCTCTGACAGACACTCTCCTCTGGATTGTCATCAGAGTCTGACTAATTAAGGCTTTGGAATAATTTACCATGCTGGTCTGGCTGCCTTCATGTTCACTGTAAGTAATTTGTGTAGAAGTAGCTGTTCTGCATATGGATTCGGCATGTTTGGGGTCCTCAACCTCTAGGAGGACCGGTTGTTGCTGGGCAAAAAAATCCTTGACCTTGGTGAACACATTGTTGAACAGGTTAACAGTGCCTGGCCAAATGATCTTTCCTTTCACATTGGCCCCGTTGTGAACACTGACAGGAAGGGTTGAAGCTGACAGGGATCTCTCTAACTGGCCAGACACTGAAGCATCAGACATTTTAGTCATCTGGTTGAAGCTATTAAGGTCTTTAGTGATGCTTATGACGATGTTGGATGCCGCAGAATTGGTGTGCAGAGAAGAGGTGAACAAAGGTGGAGTTACACTCTTCTGAAGGATTTTAACATCTCTATCATCACCTTCACTACTGGACTCTGCACAAATGTCTGCACTTCTGCCATCAAGGCTGGTATTTACAATGCCAATTCACCCTGATTGAAGGATCCCACCAGCCATATGTGAGGCTTTAGTTTGAAACTCCTCAGTACATAGTTTGTCAAAGGCTGTGGATTTAAGACTTCTAGAGGATACCTCCTCTTCATCATTGTTGATCTCACCATGCAAATTGTCCTGTGTATTGACAGCATAGTCATGAACAGATAAATATGATTTGGAGGCGGCAAGGACGTCAATCTGAGAAACAACGGCATCCAAAAGCTTGGACAGAAACAACGGCATCCAAAAGCTTCTGTATCTCCTTTTAGGCTCGAGAGTCATTTCTCGATGGATTCCTAAGAGTGATACACAGTGAGGATTTGACTAATGACCTCCTTGGTACAGGTTTGAAGGTCCGCTTGGATATCAAGAGAATCACTATTACAAGTCACCTGAGAATCTAAACTTTCACTAGGAGCCTGTTTGAGAGTCTCATCATGTACACCATCGATGACCTTTACAGAGTCTTGGCAGGGAGTGAGAAACCGCCTCAGCATTTCTCGAAATCTATGATATATAATACGAGCAGCATGAAGGGTGCTCACTTTTGAAATTCTGAGAATTTCAGATTCATGTTTCTGCATGGACTGAACAATAGTCTCCACATCTGTTACAAAAGTGTCCAGTAATTTAGATGCTTCAGAGTCTCCCAGTAAGCTTTTTGTAAAGGGGTTGACAGATCTCAGAGCTTCACTCACTGCCTTTCTAGCCTTTGTCTGGAAAGACACACTGGAGAGTTTCTTCATATTTATAACTGGAAGACTCTGGGTAGATTCACTGTTGGTGGTGCTGTCCTGCAGACCAAGTGGAAAAGTGAGATGGGAGAGACATTGTTCACTGTCGAATAACTCAGATGGTGAGGCGGAAGAAGAACTGGTGAAATCATTCAAGTCAGACATGATGCCATCCACAAATAGAATGGCCTCTAGAGACTCTTCAGAATCACACTCTCCAACAGAAGATGAGAACTTCTCCATCACCTCAGTCTTATACAAGACTAGAACATGGCTGGCAATCGCTTTTGTGGTGTCAAGGAGGACTTGATCTTGCAAATACGTTTTGAGAGCCAAGAGAGGGTTTGGGGTCTCACTTTGTCCTTTTTGTTCATTCATAGATGGGGGGGTTATTAAAAGTGGTTTACAAGAAATGGAGTCCGATGTGTCAGCCTCACCATTACTGGAATGACCGATGTCCGAGAATCTTTTGTGCTCTTCACAAATGTACTCGTGAGATCCCCTTTTTCTGGACAGGTAAGAATCCTCTTCAGCGTATTTTTCATGTCGTAGTAACAGCCAACCGTGTAAGACCAGATCTTACTCTGATGATTTTCAAGAAGGATCTGCTCACTCTGTGCAGGAGAGCAGGATGCCCTGATAGACTGGGTAAGATTGTCCATGTCTTAAACAAAGGTACTTACCAACTCAGAGGCCTCAAGGTCAATCATAAGGTCTCTGATCTCACCTATCCTAGGAGTTGGACTAGATGATGTAGTGCCAGAACAACATGATGTACAACCCTTGAATCTTTTAACGATCTCCCGGATCGATTCAGTGGCCTTGGTCTGAATTTCCTCAGCGAGTAGTCTGTCCATACTTTGTGTTGAAAGACAAAGACTAGATTTGGCACCTTTGATATTGAGTTTGCTCTCTCCTTGTTTTAGCATCTCCTCAGGACTTTCGCAAGCTTCAAGCATCTTCATATGGTCAGAAACAACACAAAGCAGTTCCCTCTTGTCGGGTTCATTTTCCTCCTTATTGCTGAAGTTCAAAACAGTGTCACTGAGGGCTGTCATGACCTGTCCTGTTAAATGTGTCATGTCCACCTCAACACCATCCTCTCTGAGAACAACACTCTGCTCAACACTCTTCCCATTAATATATATCTGAAGTATGTTGGAAACGCCAGACACCATCTCCTCAACCACCTTGGTGCTGGAGACACCACCACTGGCAAAAATGACATGGGACATTTGCCCAGAGATGGGAGTTTGGATGGCCACAGAGATTATGGAATTGACCTTCTTTGACACTTCTCCAACAATAAATTAGACTTTGAGTGTCTACCTGGCCCTCTCTTTGGATACAGAGGACATTGATCAACGACTCTTTGAAGGAATCCTGGACACTAGTGAGGAGACTGTCCTCGGTGATCCCAAAAAAGTCACTGAGTGGCTCAGATGATATAGACTCACCATCTCCCTGAGTATTTGGCAACACTGTCTGAGACCTTTGAGAATACAAAGCAAACAATACAGCATTCCATATTCAATAGTAGACACTGTAGTCACATGAATACATCATTCAGTAATCAATAAAATTGATCATTAAGAGTAAACTTTTACACAGATAACAAAACATATTTTCACAAAATGGGTTATGAATAGTTAGGTGAAACCGGTTTCTTTAGGAATGACTGAACATACCCATTACGAGAGGAGCTTGATTTGGCCGTGCAAGACCTTGAGGATTTGCTGCTGCCTCTCTTGCGAACCTTCAGGTTTGTGCTAGAAGATCTCTCTGAGACTTTCCGGATACTGGAGACACATAGCTGTATATCCGTACAAAACGGAAAATTGCAGGGATGATGACCTCCAGGATGGCCTCAGATACAAACCGCACAATCTCCAGGCACATCTCTACAAGCAGTGCCCTCATCACCTGTAGGACCGAAACAGTGTAGGTAGATTACTCATAGCCGGGCTCTGAAACCAAACTCCACGAAGAGATACCAACAATCTCACATATGTTCATGAGAATCATGAAAGTGGCATACATTGGAAAGCATGAAAAGCAGTAGGCTACGAAAAAGCTCTTTGAATGTAACTGTTTGTGATAATGTGGATGATACTGTTTCCTTGAAACATCTATTAATATATCTATGAATCATTTTCAAGGTTAAGGGACTTACTGGGTCCATCCTGCCAATGCTTAACTGCCTCCATTGCCTATAGGAGATAATTTTATGTTTTTAGCACCAAAAAGCACACCAACACACATACAATTTATAAAATCCTCCAGATGACATTGCATTCAAATACTACAATAAAAGTTTGGACATACTCCTCAGTAAGTTTTTTCAGAAACCGGATGATAATCGGGTTGAAAGCATCCGGATTGATTGGCGGGAGGTCAAGAGCCCTGGTCTGACAGGCCCTGGAGACACACTCATTTAGGGTCTTTTCATTAGATTGTCCCTGGTGAGATGTCCCCTGAACTGTCATCCCAGACAATTCCACAGATGTAGAGGGACCTGTGTCCAAAGCAGCATTCACCAAGGTAACGAAGTCAGAAAACATGTAACCTTCTGAGGCAAGTGTGTATTAGCCAATTTTGTGTACTTTGTGAAGTTAAGTACCCAAGAAAGGATAACATGTGCACTCGGCTATTAGTCTTCTGCTCAATAGATGTCCATACTAAATCACATTTACATGAAAAAGGATTACATTCAGTGAAATTAGAGTTTAATTTATGACCTGCATCTGTATCGGTGACCTGCTCCACTTGGTTTCTCTTGGTCCTCTTGGTCTAAAAAGACAATAGTCAATGATATACACGTAGATACTGTATTAAGCCGTTCCAATACAGCCCTTTGAGTAGAGCAAGGGTAAGACTGATTGTAGGGCTGTCCCCGACAAAAATAAATTTTTGTAGACCGAGAGTCATCCTGTTCTAATGTTAAAATGTATTTTTCCATATCAGACACACCCTATGTGTTTGAATACAATCACCTACATAGGCACTGAGCTTGTCTGATGCTTTAAGCACACTGTTTGATTAAATAATTAAGACACACAAATTACTCAAGAAAGAGCCCAATGGTGACTGTATTATTACAGCATAGCAAAGATTAAAAACAGCCGAATCTGTGAAATTGCTTAATTCAACATTTTGCCGGGCCATGAGGCTTGGTGCTCACAGAATCAGTAGTCTATTAAACAAATACACAAACAGGCAACAGAAGCTATATCTGTCTTACTTCTGTATATATGTATACAGTACCAGTCAAAAGTTTGGACACACCTACTCATTCAAGGCTTTTCTTTATTTGTACTATTTTCTACATTGTAGAATAGTAGTGAAGACATCAAAACGATGAAATAACACATATGGAATCATGTAGGTACCAAAAAGTGTTAAACAAATCAAAATATATTTTATATTTGAGATTTTCAAATCAAATTTATTTATATAGCCCTTCGTACATCAGCTGATATCTCAAAGTGCTGAACAGAAACCCAGCCTAAAAGCCCAAACAGCAAGCAATGCAGGTGTAGAAGCACGGTGGTTAGGAAAAACTCCCTAGAAAGGCCAAAACCTAGGAAGAAACCTAGAGAGGAACCAGGCTATGTGAGGAACCAGGCTATCCGATGCCATTAAAATGTAATTTACCACCTTCACAAGTGCCGTCTCAGTGCTATGATGGGGTCTAAAACCAGACTGAAGCATTTCGTATACATTGTTTGTCTTCAGGAAGGCAGTGAGTTGCTGCGCAACAGCCTTTTCTAAAATTTTTGAGAGGAATGGAAGATTCGATATAGGCCGATAGTTTTTTATATTTTCTGGGTCAAGGTTTGGCTTTTTCATGAGAGGCTTTATTACTGCCACTTTTAGTGAGTTTGGTACACATCCGGTGGATAGAGAGCCGTTTATTATGTTCAACATAGGAGGGCCAAGCACAGGAAGCAGCTCTTTCAGTAGTTTAGTTGGAATAGGGTCCAGTATGCAGCTTGAAGGTTTAGAGGCCATGATTATTTTCATCATTGTGTCAAGAGATATAGTACTAAAACACTTGAGCGTCTCTCTTGATCCTAGGTCCTGGCAGAGTTGTGTAGACTCGGGACAACTGAGCTTTGAAGGAATACACAGATTTAAAGAGGAGTCTGTAATTTGCTTTCTAATAATCATAATTTTTTCCTCAAAGAAGTTCATGAATTTATCACTGCTAAAGTGAAAGTCATCCTCTCTTGGGGAATGCTGCTTTTTAGTTAGTTTTGCGACAGTATCAAAAAGGAATTTCGGATTGTTCTTATTTTCCTCAATTAAGTTAGAAAAATAGGATGATCGAGCAGCAGTAAGGGCTCTTCGGTACTGCACGGTACTGTCTTTCCAAGCGAGTCGGAAGACTTCCAGTTTGGTGTGGCGCCATTTTCGTTCCAATTTTCTGGAAGCTTGCTTCAGAGCTCGGGTATTTTCTGTGTACCAGGGAGCTAGTTTCTTATGAGAAATGTTTTTAGTTTTTAGGGGTGCAACTGCATCTAGGGTATTGCGCAAGGTTAAATTGAGTTCCTCAGTTAGGTGGTAAACTGATTTTTGTCCTCTGGCGTCATTGGGTAGACAGAGGGAATCTGGAAGGACATCAAGGAATCTTTGTGTTGTCTGTGAATTTACAGCACGACTTTTGATGTTCCTTGGTTGGGGTCTGAGCAGATTATTTGTTGCAATTGCAAACGTAATAAAATGGTGGTCCGATAGTCCAGGATTATGAGGAAAAACATTAAGGTCCACAACATTTATTCCATGGGACAAAACTAGGTCCAGCGTATGACTGTGACAGTGAGTGGGTCCAGAGACATGTTGGACAAAACCCACTGAGTCGATGATGGCTCCGAAAGCCTTTTGGAGTGGGTCTGTGGACTTTTCCATGTGAATATTAAAGTCACCAAAGATTCTTCAAAGTAGCCATCCTTTGCCTTGATGGCAGCTTTGCAAACTCTTGGCATTCTCTCAACCAGCTTCACCTGGAATGCTTTTCCAACAGTCTTGAAGGAGTTCCCACATATGCTAAGAACTTATTGGCTGCTTTTCCTTCACTCTTGTCAGGACCCGGTTACGAACCTGGGTCTCCGGAGTGAGAAACAGTCACTTAACCAACTGAGCCACGAATAGTCAGCAGAACCCAGAAGATGAGGCAGACACAGCAGTACTTAAGACGGTGTATTTAATAAAGTAAAACGGAGAAGTCCTTCAATACAAAAATGGCAAATCCAAAAGGTGGTAGGAATAGCACAAAAAAGCCTCAAGAGATACTCAAAAACAAAAACAGAATTCCACAAGAGCATCCACCGGAATCGACAAGAATACACAGAACACTAGGGCTGGGTGCTAACATACAAACACAGAGCACAGAACTGAGGGAAACTAAGGGTTTAAATACAATCAGGGGAAACGAGGCACAGGTGCAAATAATAATGGGGAACAAGAGAAAAAACATAAGGTCATAAAGCACAATGGGGGCATCTAGTGACCAAAACCCGGAACAACCCTGGCCAAATCCTGACAGAATCCCCCTAGGAACGGCTCCTGACGTTCCTACCAGCTCTCTCAGGGTGGAGGGCCCTGCACTGACGAATGAGGTCAGGGTCCAGGAGGTCTTTGGCAGGACCCCAGGAGCGCTCCTCGGGACCGTAGCCTTCCCAGTCCACCAGATACTGCCAGGACCGCTGCACCCGGCGGGAATCCAGTATCCGATGGACGGTATAAGCCGGCTGGCCTCCAATGACACGAGGCGGAGGGGAGGTCTGTCTGCCGGGACAAGGGGAGAAAAAACAACAGGTTTTAACAATGAAATGTGAAATGTGGGATTAATCTTAAGGGATCTGGGTAAGTGTAGGCGATAAGAAACTGGGTTAACTCTCCTGGCAACCTTGAAGGGACCGATGTATTTTTGGGACAGCTTGCGAGACTCCACCCGTAGAGGTAAGTCTCTTGTGGAGAGCCAGACTCTCTGGCCGGGGCGCAGGGTAGGCCCGGGACGGCGACGTCTGTTGGCTTGTTGTTGGTACCTCTGTGAGGAACGCATAAGATTAAGACGGGTCTTCCTCCACATAAGCCGACAGCGTCTGACGAACTTCAAGGCTGAAGGCACTCTGACTTCTGCCTCCTGGTCCGGGAACAATGGAGGAGCATAGCCAAACTGACACTCGTGCGGGGACATACCAGTGGAGGAGGAGCGCAAGGTGTTGTGCGCGTATTCGGCCCAAACAATAAAGGATGACCATGTGGACGGGTTGTCACGAGTCATACATCGGAGGGTGGTTTCCAGCTCTTGATTCATCCTCTCTGTTTGGCCGTTGGACTCCGGATGGTACCCTGAAGATAGACTGGCAGAAGCCCCCATGAGTTGGCAGAAGGCCTTCCAAAATCTTGAGGTGAACTGGGGACCTCTGTCAGAAACCACATCTTGAGGAATGCCGAAGACTCGGAACACATGATTAATTACCAACTCAGCCGTTTCCTTGGCAGAAGGTAACTTAGTCAGAGGGACGAACCTGGCCGCCTTTGAAAACCTGTCGATTATGACTAGGATAGTAGTATTGCCATGGGATGGAGGAAGTCCAGTAATAAAGTCCAATGAGATATGGGACCAGGGTCTGTGGGGAACAGGTAAAGGGTGAAGGAGTCCTTGAGGGCGGAGGTGAGAAGATTTGCCCTGGCAGCACACGGGACAGGCATTGACGAAAGTGGCAACGTCTTCTCTTATGGTAGGCCACCAGAACTTACGCTGGATGAACTCCAAGGTGCGACCTACGCCCGGATGACAGGTGAGGCGAGAGGAGTGCCCCCACAGAAGGACCTGAGTCCTCACTGCCTTGGGGACAAACAACCGATTGGCAGGACCTCCTTTCGGGTCCGGTTCGCTAGCTTGAGCACGTCTCACGGTATCCTCAACTTGCCACGAGATCGGAGCCACAATCTTAGCAGCAGGAAGGACAGGCATGTCCGTGTCATCTCGAATGGCAGGAGCGTAGACTCGGGACAGGGCATCCGGTTTGAGATTCTTCGACCCGGGCCGATAGGTGAGGATAAACTGGAATCGATTGAAGAAAGGAGACCATCTAGCTTGTCTAGAGTTCAACCGCTTCGCCTGCTGGATATACTCCAGATTTTTGTGGTCCGTAAGCACTTGAAACGGGTGAGAAGCCCCCTCGAGCCAGTGTCTCCATTCCTTCAATGCCATCTTAACCGCTAGGAGTTCACGATCCCCCACATCGTAGTTCCTCTCAGTCGGGGTAAGCCGGTGTGAGAAGAAAGCGCACGGATGAAGCTTCTTGTCTTCACCCCTCTGAGACAGGACAGCTCCAACACCAACCTCTGATGCGTCTACCTCCACCACAAATGGTTCATCCGTAGTCGGTAGTATCAGGATGGGAGCAGAGAGAACGCGCTGCTTGAGTCCTTGGAAGGCCGTCTCAGCTTCTCTTCCCCACAAAAACCTTGCATTGCCACCCTTGGTTAAAGCTGAGAGAGGGGCTGCCACCAAGCTGAAGTTCTTGATGAACTTGCGGTAAAAGTTTGTGAAGCCCAGGAAACGCTGAACTTCCTTAACGGATTTGGGGGTGGGTCAATCCGCTACCGCCCCTACCTTCCTGGGGTCCATTTGGACTCGACCGGGTTCCACTACAAATCCCAGGAATTGTACTCGGGATGAATGGAATTCACATTTTTCCGGCTTAACGTACAGATGGCTGTCCAGGAGGCGTTTGAGTACTTGTCTGACATGCTTAGTGTGTTCTTGAAGGGAGCTCGAAAAGATGAGGATGTCATCCAAGTAAACGAACACAAATATGTTAAGCATATCCCTAAGCACATCGTTTATGAGCGCTTGGAACACCGCTGGGGCGTTGGTCAGGCCGAAGGGCATCACCAAGTATTCATAGTGACCAGTAGGCGTGTTGAAAGCGGTCTTCCACTCGTCACCAGGTCTGATCCGCACAAGATGGTATGCGTTCCGCAGGTCAAGCTTAGTGAAAACAACTGCTTCCTGGAGCAGCTCGAAGGCTGTGGCCATAAGGGGTAGCGGGTAACGGTTACGGACGGTTATGGCATTGAGTCCCCGGTAGTCGATGCAAGGACGTAATCCACCGTCTTTCTTGGCCACAAAGAAAAACCCTGCTCCCGCCGGGGAGGTGGATGGACGCATGAGGCCTGCTTCCAGAGCGTCCTTGATGTAGGTATCCATAGCAGCTCGTTCGGGTGGAGATAGGGAAAAGATCCGACCCCTGGGGGGCAAGTGCCCGGAAACAGGTCGATGGGGCAATCGTAAGGTCTATGGGGTGGTAGCATGGTGGCCCTCTGTTTGCTAAACACCAGTTTGAGGTCATGGTAACACTCGGGAACTCGGGTCAGGTCGATGGATTCTAAAGACTCGGGAGTAGAACTCGGGGAATTCTGGAAAATACAAGTAGCTTGGCACGTAGGACCCCACTGCTTGATAGTGCCCATAGACCAGTCGATGTGAGGGTTATGGCTGTGAAGCCAGGGGTATCCAAGGACGAGAGGGAACTCGGAACAGGAGATCAAATGAAAGTTCATCAATTCCTGGTGTTGTGAAACTGAAAGTCGCAAGGAGGTAGTGACATGAGTGACAAGTCCAGATCCCAAAGGGCTTCCATCCAATGTAGTGACCCTCATGGGTTCACTTAGAGGTTCAGAGGGAACGCCATTCTCCTTCGCCCAGACACCATCCATGAAGTTACCTGCGGCTCCAGAGTCTACCAAGGCTTGAAGGTGAAGCTTGTGGTTGTCCCAGGAGAGGGTGACTGGAATGAGCAGACGGGAGTTGGACGGATGGGAGGAGGTTATGTTTCCCGTTACTGTTCCCCCCGGTCTGTACGGGACAGAGCGTTTCCCTGGAGCCCGGGACACGTGGAACGGAAATGGCCCGGTTTGCCGCAATATAGACAGCGTCGCTCCCTCATCCGGCGGTCTCTCTCAGCCTGGGAGATGCGTCCAATCTGCATGGGTTCCGATGGAGCCAGCGAGGATAAAGGTGGGGACTCGGAGCTGGGACTGATAGGGGCTAGAGGTCTACGGTTCAGTTCTCTCTCTCTCAGACGCTGGTCAATGCGTGAGGCCAACTTGATCAGGGACTCGAGATTGTCCGGTGGTTCCCGAGTGGCCAGTTCATCTTGGATAGTGTCGGAAAGGCCTTTCAGAAAGCACACCGTGAGCGCCTCGTTGTTCCAGCCACTTGCTGCTGCCACCGTGCGGAACTGGATGGCATAGTCCGTCACGCTGCGCCAACCTTGGTGGAGAGTCAGGAGCTGTTTGGCTGAGTCAGAACCACTGCTTGGGCCTTGAAACACTCGTTTGAATTCCTCAGCAAAGGCAGAGTAGCTGGCACAGCAGGAACTATGGGCATCCCACACAGCAGTAGCCCAGGCCAGGGCTTTTTCCGACAGCAGGGTGATGATATAAGCGATCTTAGACCGGTCGGTGGGAAACGACGAGGGTTGTAGCTCAAAGGAGAGAGAACATTGGGTGAGAAACCCTTTACAAGCACTTGGATCACCTGAGAACCGTTGGGGAGGTGGAAGACGAGGTTTAGCCAGGGGGTTAACTGCCATGGGGACGTGAATCTGAGGTACTGGGACGGGAACTGTTGCCGGGGTAAGACGATCAGATATTTGCTTAATGGAAGTCAGCATCTCCGACAGAAGATGAGAATGTCTAGCCATTAAGGCCTCTTGCTGAACCAGGGCGGCTTCGTGGCGTTGGACAGTCTCCTGGTGGTGGGACAGCATGGCAAAAAGGTCCTAGGAACTGGCTGCCTCTGGGTTCATTTTTGGCTCTGTGTTTCTGTCAGGACCCGGTTACGAACCTGGGTTGCCGGAGTGAGAAACAGTCACTTAACCAACTGAGCCACGAATAGTCAGCAGAAACCAGAAGATGAGGCAGACACAGCAGTACTTAAGACGGTGTATTTAATAAAGTAAAAAGGAGAAGTCCTTCAATACAAAAATGGCAAATCCAAAAGGTGGTAGGAATAGCACAAAAAAGCCTCAAGAGATACTCAAAAACAAAAACAGAATTCCACAAGAGCATCCACCGGAATCGACAAGAATACACAGAACACTAGGGCTGGGTGCTAACATACAAACACAGAGCACAGAACTGAGGGAAACTAAGGGTTTAAATACAATCAGGGGAAACAAGGCACAGATGCAAATAATAATGGGGAACAAGGGAAAAAACATAAGGTCAAAAAGCACAATGGGGGCATCTAGTGACCAAAACCCGGAACAACCCTGGCCAAATCCTGACAACTCTGTGGTCCAATTCATCCCAAAACATCTCAATTGGGTTGAGGTTGGGTGATTGTGGATGTCAGGTCATCTGATGCAGCCCTCCATCACTCTCCTTCTTGGTCAAATAGCCCTTACACAGCCTGGAGATGTGTTGGGTAATTGTCCTGTTGAAAAACAAATGATAGTCCCACTAAACGCAAACCTGATGGGATGGCGTATCACTGCAGAATACTATGGTAGCCATGCTGGTTAAGTGTGCCTTGAATTCTAAATCAATCACAGACAGTGTCACCAGCAAAGCACCCCCACACCATCACACCTCCTCCATGCTTCATGGTGGGAACCACACATGCGGAGATCATCTTTACACCTACTCTCACGAAGACATTTTTGGAATTTGGACTCATCAGACCAAAGGACAGATTTCCACCAGTCTAATGTCCATTGCTCGTGTTTCTTGGCCCAAGCAAGTCTCTTCTTCTTATTGGTGTCCTTTAGTAGTGCTTTCTTCGCAGCAATTTGACCATGAAGGCCTGATTCACAGTCTCCTCTGAACAGTTCACGTTGAGATGTGTCTGTGACTTGAACTCTGTGAAGCATTTATTTGGGCTGCAATGTAAGGTGCAGTTAACTATAATGAACTTATCCTCTGCAGCCGAGTTAACTCTGGGTCTTCCTTTCCTGTGGCAGTCCTCATGAGAGCCAGTTTCATCATAGCGCTTGATGGTTTTTGCACTTGATGAAACGTTCAAAGTTCTTTAAATTTTCCGGATTGACTGACCATGTCTTAAAGTAATGACGGACTGTTGTTTCTCTTTGCTTATTTGAGCTGTTCTTGCCATAATATGGACTTGGTCTTTTACCAAATAGGGCTATCTTCTGTCTACCAATCCTACCTTGTCCCAACACAACTGATTGGCTCAAATTTATTAAGAAGGAAAGAAATTCCTTTACCTAATTTTTTAACAAGGCACACATGTTAATTTATGAAATTCATTCCAGGTGACTACCTCATGAAGCTGGTTGAGAGAATGCCAAGAGTGTGCAAAGCTATCATTAAGGCAAAGGGTGACTACTTTGAAGAATCTCAAATATAAAAAAGATTTTGATTTGGTTAACACTTTTTTGATATAGTTTTGATGTCTTCACTATTACTCTACAATGTAGAAAATAGTAAAAAATAAAGAAAAACCCTTTTGACTGGTAATATATATATGGATGATTTACAAAGCCAGGCACATTTAACAATTAGGCTATTGATTATAGACCTAATTCAGTTGGGGTTTCCTCTCTCCTCAATTTTCTTAGTCAATTAGGCTAAGGCAAGGGCTGTTTCCCCATCTCTGCTGCTGCTGCTGCCTCTGCAACATTGTTCTCAATCCCAATATTATGGTTAACTTTGCTATTATGCACATAGCAACATAGGAAAGGGCGGCAATTCTACGGAGCACTGAAGATTATGTTTCAGAACCACGGACAGCGACCGTATCCAATGCAGGAGAAAGCGCATTTGTTATAAAATAATATTTGATTTATTAGTGTTGCACCATTATTTTTACATAATATAACCATATACAATTTCAGTATCACGTCTTAGCGTGATGGACTGTGCCATCCCTGTGGCCTCGGCAATGGATTAGTCAACTGAGACAGGCGTGAATCAGACAGGTGTCCATGTGCACCATGAAGAAAAAAAAACTTTTGCGACTGCTCGACTTAAGAAATCCCAGTCAACCAACAGCCTATTGACCAAATGGGGTCAGCCCTGGATGTACTATTAGGAGATAAAAGGGTATTGCTTGGGCAATTTACCTTCCTCAGAACAACATGCTGTAGGGGCAGGTGATAGATATGAAAGATATCACAAATATCCACATCTCTGCTCAATCTAATCCCTTACCTTGACTTTATTTCTCTTCACAGCATCCTGCTCCATCTGAGGCAGGGGATACTTCTTCACCTCATCTTCATCATTCTGATTATCAACAAAATCTCTCTCAGCTGCATCAGGATCAGTGCTCTGTTCAACTGTGGACCTGTTGGCACTGGTCCTCCTCTTGGTCTAAAAAGACAATACAGTCAATGACATACTGTATGTTGCCGTTGCTATACAGGCCTTTGAGAAGAGCTACAGTAAACAATTGGTGATTGAATATTAAGAGATGGAAGTCTGTTGTAAGGACAATTTACCCTCCAACCTCACAACAACACGTTATAGGGCATATTGGACAGGTTTAAAGTGTGGACAGGTAAGACCCCAGATTTCCCTTTCTCTCCTCAGCCTGGTTCACCAACTACTTCTCTGATAGAGTTCAGTGTGTCAAATCGGAGGGTCTGCTGTCCGGTCCTCTGGCAGTCTCTATGGGGGTGCCACAGGGTTCAATTCTTGGACCGACTCTCTTCTCTGTATACATCAATGAGGTCGCTCTTGCTGCTGGTGAGTCTCTGATCCACCTCTACGCAGACGACACCATTCTGTATACTTCTGGCCCTTCTTTGGACACTGTGTTAACAACCCTCCAGGCAAGCTTCAATGCCATACAACTCTCCTTCCGTGGCCTTCAATTGCTCTTAAATACAAGTAAAACTAAATGCATGCTCTTCAACCGATCGCTACCCGCACCTACCCGCCTGTCCATCATCACTACTCTGGACGGCTCTGATTTAGAATACGTGGACAACTACAAATACTTAGGTGTCTGGTTAGACTGTAAACTCTCCTTCCAGACCCATATCAAATATCTCCAATCCAAAGTTAAATCTAGAATTGGCTTCCTATTTCGCAACAAAGCATCCTTCACTCATGCTGCCAAACATACCCTTGTAAAACTGACCATCCTACCAATCCTCGACTTTGGCGATGTCATTTACAAAATAGCCTCCAATACCCTACTCAACAAATTGGATGCAGTCTATCACAGTGCAATTCGTTTTGTCACCAAAGCCCCATATACTACTCACCATTGCAACCTGTACGCTCTCGTTGGCTGGCCCTCGCTTCATACTCGTCGCCAAACCCACTGGCTCCATGTCATCTACAAGACCCTGCTAGGTAAAGTCCCCCCTTATCTCAGCTCGCTGGTCACCATAGCATCTCCCACCTGTAGCACACGCTCCAGCAGGTATATCTCTAGTCACCCCCAAACCCAATTCTTTCTTTGGCCGCCTCTCCTTCCAGTTCTCTGCTGCCAATGACTGGAACGAACTACAAAAAGCACTGAAACTGGAAACACTTATCTCCCTCACTAGCTTTAAGCACCAACTGTCAGAGCAGCTCACAGATTACTGCACCTGTACATAGCCCACCTATATTTTAGCCCAAACAACTACCTCTTTCCCTACTGTATTTAATTTATTTTGCTCCTTTGCACCCCATTATTTTTATTTCTACTTTGCACATTCTTCCATTGCAAATCTACCATTCCAGTGTTTTACTTGCTATATTGTATTTACTTTGCCACCATGGCCTTTTTTTGCCTTTACCTCCCTTATCTCACCTCATTTGCTCATATCGTATATAGACTTGTTTATACTGTATTACTGACTGTATGTTTGTTTTGCTCCATGTGAAACTCTGTGTCGTTGTATGTGTCGAACAGCTTTGCTTTATCTTGGCCAGGTCGCAATTGTAAATGAGAACTTGTTCTCAACTTGCCTACCTGGTTAAATAAAGGTGAAATAAAATAAATAAATAAAAGTAAATTCTCTCACCTTAACTTTTCTCCTTGTCACAGCCTTCAGCTCGATCTGAGGCAGGGGATCCTTCACTTCACTATCTTCTGGATAGTTTAAACCCAGGATATCATTCCTCATTTTCTGGACTTGACCTTCCAAACTTTGATGATCATGTGGATAATCTTTGGTTTAATTTCTTCCAATCAGAGTTTAAACATTCTTTAAATGCTCATGGATATGGACAATATATCACAGCTAAGAGCTGTTCTTACACATGACACTACGCACGGTTATTATAAACTGTTTACCAACTTAATTAGAAAAGTAAAAATAACTGTTTTGTAATACCCGTGGAATACGCTCTGATATACCACAGCTTTCAGCCAATCAGCATTCAGGGCTCAAAACACCCAGTTTATAATGGCCAATATATACATTTTTTTACAGAGCAGGTTTTCACTATAAATACACATAGATCCTATTGCCTGATATCAAGATTTGTAATTCATGCGTTATGGAGTCACCTATTATTATAAAAATTTAGGTAGAATTATGATAAATAGCCTACTGCTCTTATCTTTGCAAGGATCATATTTCAAATCAAATCAATTTATATATCCCTTCCTACATCAGCTGATATCTCCAAGTGCTGTACAGAAACCCAGCCTAAAACCCCAAACAGCAAGCAATGTAGGTATAGAAGCACGGTTTGATGTATAACAAGTCCCATAGGTTATTATAATGCATACATTTTTTTACAATATTAAAAATGATAATATTAGCGCCACATTAACGTTAGCCCACACCGCCACCCAGCTGCCACTACTTGCGGCTCCCCTATCGGCATGTCCTGTAAACCCTGTGGTTCCTGCCGCAGCATAAAAAAAGACGGTGCAGCAGTTCCTGCACCACTGCATGGGGCTTCTCTGTTAGCAATTCATAGGCTGACCTTATTATCCTCCATGGTTAAAGTCTATGGCTGGAGCCTATGTTCCCATCATGTAAAACTTTACCAAGTGATTACCAAAGAGATAAACTACCGCATTGTATACGGTAACTCAGCCAACGTCATAATGTGAATGCACTTTGACGTAATAAAACAACTTCAGGGATGATCTGTCAATCAATGCAATCAGCGATGCAATACTGGATCCCCATACCACTAAAAAGACCACTCGAAACAATAAATACTGGTGTATTAGCTACGTTTCCGTTTTTCTGTACAATAATGTGATGAGACAACAAATTAAATAAGTAAACAACAGCCGAAACCAATGATGAGCAAGACATAACATTGTAAATATGAATGTATTCTTAACTGACTAACCTCGTTAAATAAGGTTATATAATTTAATAAAATTAAAATAACAACTCAAATGCAGTAATTTGAGAAGAACATTTGAGGGCGACTACGGACCAGTTTTGAATAAACGAGGACAGAAGCATGCCATGTGTTGTTGGGTCAGAGGCGAAGGGTCATTACAAATTATTACAAATGACATGAGCTAAACCTGAATTAACTGTATGTCACAAGTATGGCATGGATGCTAACTGTAGCCCTGGCAAGCTACTGTGGCTAGCATGTTAGCTAACATGTTACCGTGTAGCTACAACACATGTATTCTTATCTTGAGAGAAACGTAACGTTGGCTATTGTTGTCTGTGGTCCTGAAGCTTAGTTGGTACAGCATGGCGCGTGCAACGCAAGAATTTTGGGTTTGATTCCCGGGAGCACCCATACGTAAAATGTATACGTGCGTGGCCATTGCTTCGTCCCGCAATGAACTATTGTTGATACAGACGACTCGTTGCAGAAGCTTCCGTACGGAGTCTTGCGTCCTTGATCAACCAACTCAAACGACAGCGGCATATTCAGTTTCTCAAGGAACAATAGTTTGCGGGACGAAGCAAGCATGATCGTAGCTAAGTCGCTTTGGGTAAAAGTTATTACTAAATGGCTTATACACAGAACCAGTGCAGTGGTGGAAAAAGTACCCAATTGTCATACTTGACTGAGTCATTTTCTATTAAGGTATCTTTACTTTGACTCAAGTTAAAGTCACCCAGTAAAATACTAGAGTAATAGTCTAAAATGATTTGGTTTTAAATATACTTAAGTATCAAAAATGTAATTGGGTAAAATATACTAATCAACCTATAAATAATTTCAAATTCCTTATATTAATAAGCAAACCAGACGGCACCATATTCTTGTTTTTTTTCATTTATGGATAGCCAGGGGCTCCAACACTGACATAATTTACAAATTAAGCAGATATAGATTAGAATGTTAGATTAGAACATTGTGCAAGGTTATTGTCCATTGTGCCAATGAAGCTGTTCTTATGCTACACCCTCGGGAGTGTGGTGTCAGAAAAATTACCTCACGCTCAACGTCAACAAAAAAAAGGAGATTATCGTGGACTTCAGGAAACAGCAGAGCACCCACCCTATCCACATTAACAGGACAGTAGTGGAGAAGTTGAAAGATTTAAGTTCCTCGGCGTACACATCACGGACAAATTGAAATGGTCCACCCACACTGACCGCATGGTGAAGAATGCACAACAGCGTCTCTTAAACCTCAGGAGGCTGAAGAAATTTGGCTTGTCACCAAAAATGGTCACAAACTTTTACAGATGCACAATCGAGAGCATCCTGTCAGGCTGTATCACCGCCTGGTACAGCAACTGCACAACGCATCACCGGGGGAAAACTACCTGCACTCCAGGACACTTACACCACCCGATGTCACAGGAAGGCAAAAAAGACCATCGACAACGACCACCCGAGCCACTGCCTGTTCACCCTGCTATCATCCAGAAGGCGAGGTCAGCACAGGTGCATCAAAGCTGGGACCGAGAGACTGAAAAACAGCTTCTCCCCAAAATGCAAAAATGATACAAATTTCAACTCACAGGTACTTTATTAAACCAAACACAAACATCTGTCATCTCGAAATGTACAAAAAATATCTTTAAACAGCCCCCCATGATCATCACCTTGAGAGAGGGATGGCACATCACCGCCATAGGTGAGAGGACTAGAAATATCATCTCGGGAGGTGAAAAATCGTGAATTTTCACCTCTGAAGGTGTCTGAGTAATCCGTCCTTGGCCTCATCACATGTCTCAGTGGCTTCTCCTTAGGAGGGAGGGGGACACCACCACGGGACAGCCCCCACACCCATCGCAAGAGATCGAACTTCAGACTCCCTCCAAAACCACTGAACCCCTCAACACACCGAAAGAGATTACGGTGCACACCCTTAGAGGGAGCCGGAACAGGATAACTCCCTCAACTCACAAAGACACAGAGGAGGAGGAACTATCCAACACCCAGGGAGAGGGAACGAGTGACCTCAGTCGAACACAGCCAGAAAGAGGAGGTGGAAGAGGCGTTAGATAGAGGAGGGGGTTACCCCAGAGGCCATTCCTCCTGTTCATGTGAGCAAGAAAGAGCAGAAGGCTTCTGATCAGCCAAATGGCAGGAAAAGGGAGAGGTCATAGTGATTCACCTCAACTCAACGTTGGTTGAGCGCCCTCCATTTTTTTGTTGTCAAATAATACATTTGTTTTAAAATGTACAAGTAAATTATTAAAAGCATTAAAATTGGGATGTTTCCCACTTATTTACACAACCTTCTCGACACTTTACACAACCTACTCCACAATTTTCTGAAATTAAGTAGAAAACAGAAGAAAAGCAGAATTGAGTCCAATTATAATTTAATAATTTAATTTCAATCCAATTTCTGAAGGTCTGATGAATAATTCATATTTTTCCTCCTCTTCCTTGTGGCAGACACAGCAGCACACTGCCCTCCAAAGCCTGCAAAATAATCGCCGGACTGCCCCTTTCCTAGCTCTGCATGGAACATCCAGTGTCACGTTCTTGGTGACGTGTGGGGTGACATCCGGGATAACCACAGCAACATCCTCTGGAAAGGGAAAAAAAAGGAACAGAATGTAAACAAATGCAAACCGTAGCTTCTTAACACTGGCCAGTTGAAAGGTTCTACTAAGATGTCATGACAAATGGCACCTGTCAGAGTGCTCTCTCAGTGTTACTCACCTGCTTGGATGTCAGCTGGTAGTGTGGTGGAAACGGCCACCGTGAGGACAGGGGGGGCTGGTAGGGTGGCTGCAGGGGGCTGGAAGCAGCTCTGTACCTCGTCCGCCACAAAGGCACAAACAGAGCTCATATGAAAAGGGCTCTGCAGGTCATCGGTGGAGAAGGACTCACTGATTCTCCCGAGGATCGACCGCACAGAGTCAAAAGCAGCAGCCCGGGAGAAAGGGATGTGAGGGAAGGGTCCTTTAACATGCAGGAGAGCTTCTCCACTACGGCCGCCACAATGCCCACGGCCATCCCGCTTATTAGGATTGGGTGCTCTGAATGGCCTTCCTCTGGCTGAAGCCACAGGGCCAGGAGGAGCCTGGGCACCACCTCCACCACCACCTGAGATGGGCTGAGCAGGTTGCTACGGGGCTCATTGGACTGCTCGCGCAGAATGCTCCTCACAGCTCTTTCCACGATGCTGTGGACCTTTGGATCGCTGAAATCAACAAAAAGGAGAAGACAAAGCTAAACGATGTGCAATGTGCTCACAGAGAACACTGTCTTAGTCTGTTTCTGCGTAGTTCCAGATGTGTAGATAAATGGATCAAGTCATATGCAGGGCAGTACATGGAATTTACATGTCAGCTGGTGAGGTGGGGTGCATGGAGCGGCGGAGCTTGCAGAAAGCCTCGTGCTCTATGTTCATGGTCTGAGAAACTATGCCGATTAGAGCATGATAGCTTTTTTTTTGTTTAATAGGGCAATGTATATATGACCCCCTTTCAAAGAGTTGCTCATTTATCACTCTTGCAGATATACAGTGCCTTCAGAAAGTGTTCATACCCCTTAACCTTTTCCTCATTTGGTTTTCTTACAGCCTGAATTCCAAATGGATTATTATATAGTTTTGTCATCTCACCCAGCTACAGACAATACCCCATAATGACAAAGTGAACTCATGTTTGATTTTTTTATTTTTATGTATTGAAAATGAAATACAGATATCGAATTTACATAAGTATTCACAATACATGTTAGAATCACCTTTGGCAGCGATTAAAGCTGTGAGTCTTTCTGGGTAAGTCTCCAAAAGCTTTGTACCCTTGGATTGTACCATATTTGCAGTATCACAATATATACAGTACCAGTCAAAAGTCTGGACACACCTACTCATTTAAAGGTTTTTCCCTATTTTTACAATGTCCAAAATCTGTTGCGCGAGCAAAACTCAAGTGACCACTTGACACGATGTTATCTTTCTGGCTCATTTTTCTAAATAAAAGCCTGAACCTATGTCTGAAGACTGTTGACATCTTGAGGAAGCGATAGGAAAAGGAATCTGGTTGATATCCCTTTAAATGGAGCAAAGGGAGCCTATGGAACATGGAGTTTTCAAAATAGAAGCCACTTCCAGTTTTGATTTTCCTCAGGGTTTCGCCTGCAATATCAGTTCTGTTGTACTCACAGACAATATTTGGACAGTTTTGGAAACTTTAGAGTGTGTTCTATCCAATACCAATAATAATATGCATATATTAGGAACTGAGACTGAGGAGCTGGCCGTTTACAATGGGCACCTTTTCATCCAAGCTACTCAATACTGCCCCTGCAGCCATAAAAAGTTTGGACAACAAAGGCAAGGTATTGGAGTGGCCATCACAAAGCCCTGACCTCAATCCTAAAGAAAATGTGTGGGCTGTCATGTCTTGTTATGTCTGTTCCTGTCCTTTCTCTTCATTCTCTCTCTCTGCTGGTCTTTTTAGGTTACCTTCTCTGTCTCTCATTCCTCAGCTGTTCTACATCTGCCCTAACTAGCTCTTTCACTCTTCCCCACCTGTTCTCTCTTCCCCCTCTGATTAGGTCTCTATTTCTCTCTCTGTTCCTGCTACTTTCAGTGTCTGATTCTTGTTTGTGTTTTTTGATGCCAGAAGCAAGCTGTCGTCTCGTTTGCTTCCACCTTGTCCTGTCCTGTCGGAGTCTGCCTGGCAGGAGCATCCTGCACTATACTAACGTTCTTTTTGTTCCGCTGACAACGTTGGAAAAGGATTTATGCCATTCCTGTATTTTCATTAAAGAACTCTGTTTTCTGTTAAAACCGCTTTTGGGTCTTCACTCAAGTTCATAACAGAAGAATCAGACCAAGAATGGACCCAGCGGCTCCGGACCCTTTTCACTCCGCCGTCAAGATCCAGGGAGCGATGCTAGGCAGACACGAGGAGGAATTGTCTGCTGCTCAACATGCCGTTGAGACCCTGGCCGTCCAAGTCTCCGACCTCACAAGACGGGTTCACCAACTCCACCTCGATCCACCGCCCACTTCCAGGGTTTCCGAGTCGCCGGGCCCAGGATCAACAACCCGCCGTGTTACTCTGGGGAGCCCACTGAGTGCCGCTCATTCCTCACTCAGTGTGATGTGGTGTTCTCTCTCCAGCCCAACACTTACTCCAGGAGCGCAGCCCGCATCGCCTACGTCATTTCTCTCCTTACCGGACGGGCGCGTGAGTGGGGCACGACAGTCTGGGAGGCGAGGGCTGAGTGTATTAACCAGTATCAGGACTTTAAGGAGGAGATGATACGGGTTTTTGACCGTTCTGTTTTTGGCGAGGAGGCTTCCAGGGCCCTGTCTTCCCTATGTCAGGGGAATAGATCCATAACGGATTATTCTATTGAGTTTCGCACTCTCGCTGCCTCTAGTGACTGGAACGAGCCGGCTTTGCTCGCTCGTTTTCTGGAGGGTCTCCACGTCGAGGTTAAGGATGAGATCCTCTCCCGGGAGGTTCCTTCCAGTCTGGACTCCTTAATAGCTCTCGCTATTCGCATAGAGCGACGGTTTGATCTTCGTCGCCGAGCTCGTGGAAAGGAGCTCACGTTCTCCGTTGCTCCCCTCTCCACATCACTGCCACCTGCCGCATCACTGCCACCCTCCTCCGCCGGCTCGGATGCTGAGCCTATGCAGCTGGGGGGTATTCGCATCTCGGCCAAGGAGAGGGAACGGAGAATCACCAATCGCCTCTGTCTCTACTGCGGCTCCGCTGGTCATTTTGTCACCTCATGTCCAGTAAAAGCCAGAGCTCATCAGTAAGAGGAGGGCTACTGGTGAGCGCAACTACTCAGGCCTCTCCTTCTGGATCACGCACTACCTTTCCGGTCCATCTCCGCTGGCCCGGTTCATCTGCTTCCTGCAGTGCCTTGATAGACTCTGGGGCGGAGGGCTGTTTTATGGACGAGACCTGGGCTCGGGAACATGACATTCCTCTCAGACAGTTAGGGGAGCCCAGGGCCTTGTTCGCTTTAGATGGCAGTTCTCTCCCCAAGATTCAGCGTGAGACGCTGCCTTTAACCCTCTCTGTCTCTGGTAATCATAGCGAAACCATTTCTTTTTTAATTTTTCGTTCACCTTTTACACCTGTTGTTTTGGGTCATCCCTGGCTAGTGCGCCATAACCCTTCTATTAATTGGTCTAGTAATACTATCCTATCCTGGAATGTTTCTTGTCATGTAACCTGTTTAATGTCTGCTATCCCTCCTGTTTCCTCTGTCTCTTCTTCACAGGAGGAGCCTGGCGATTTGACAGGGGTGCCGGAGGAGTATCACGATCTGCGCACGGTGTTCAGTCGTTCCAAGGCCACTTCTCTCCCTCCACACCGGTCGTATGACTGTAGTATTGATCTCCTTCCGGGAACTACTCCCCCGGGGTAGATTATACTCTCTGTCGGCTCCCGAACGTAAGGCTCTCGAGGATTATTTGTCGGTTTCGCTCGACGCCGGTACCATAGTCTCCTCCTCCTCCCCCGCCGGAGCGGGGTTTTTTTTTGTTCAGAAGAAGGACGGGTCCCTGCGCCCATGCGTGGATTATCGAGGGCTGAATGACATAACTGTTAAGAATCGTTATCCGCTTCCTCTTATGTCTTCAGCCTTCGAGATCCTGCAGGGAGCCAGGTTTTTCACCAAATTGGACCTTCGTAACGCCTACCATCTCGTGCGCATCAGGGAGGGGGACGAGTGGAAGACGGCGTTTAACACTCCGTTAGGGCACTTTGAATACCGGGTTCTTCCTTTCGGCCTCGTTAACGCTCCAGCTGTCTTTCAGGCACTAGTTAACGACGTCCTGAGAGACATGCTGAACATTTTTGTTTTCGTTTACATGGACGATATCCTGATTTTTTCACCGTCTCTCTCGATTCATGTTCAGCACGTGCGACGCGTCCTCCAGCGCCTTTTGGAGAACTGTCTTTATGTGAAAGCTGAGAAGTGCACTTTTCATGCCGCCTCTGTCCCTTTTCTCGGTTCCGTTATTTCCGCTGAGGGCATTAAGATGGATCCCGCTAAGGTCCAGGCTGTCATTGATTGGCCCGTTCCTAAGTCACGCGTCGAGCTGCAGCGCTTTCTGAGCTTCGCTAATTTCTACCGTCGTTTCATCCGTAATTTCGGTCAGGTGGCAGCTCCTCTCACAGCCCTTACTTCTGTTAAGACGTGCTTTAAGTGGTCCGTTTCCGCCCAGGGAGCTTTTGATCTTCTTAAGAATCGTTTTACATCCGCACCTATTCTTGTTACACCTGACATCTCTAGACAGTTTGTTGTTGAGGTTGACGCGTCAGAGGTGGGCGTGGGAGCCATTCTTTCTCAGCGCTCTCTCTCTGACGGCAAGGTCCATCCTTGCGCGTTTTTCTCTCATCGCTTATCGCCGTCAGAACGTAACTATGATGTTGGTAATCGCGAACTGCTCGCCATCCGCTTAGCCCTAGGCGAATGGCGACAGTGGTTGGAGGGGGCGACCGTTCCTTTTGTCGTTTGGACTGACCATAGGAACCTTGAGTACATCCGTTCAGCCAAACGACTTAATGCGCGTCAGGCTCGTTGGGCTCTGTTTTTCGCTCGTTTCGAGTTTGTTATTTCTTATCGTCCGGGCTCAAAAACACCAAACCTGATGCTTTATCTCGTCTCTTCAGTTCTTCTGAGGTCTCCACCGACCCCGATGGGATTCTCCCTGAGGGGCGTGTTGTCGGGTTGACTGTCTGGGGAATTGAGAGGCAGGTAAAGCAAGCACTCGCTCACACTCCGTCGCCGCGAGCTTGTCCTAGGAACCTTCTGTTCGTTCCCGTTCCTACTCGTCCGGCCGTTCTTCAGTGGGCCCACTCTGCCAAGTTAGCCGGCCACCCCGGCGTTCGGGGTACGCTCGCTTCCATTCGCCAGCGTTTCTGGTGGCCCACTCGGGAACGTGACGCGTCGATTTGTCGCCGCTTGTTCGGTCTGCGCGCAGACTAAATCTGGGAACTCTCCTCCTGCCGGCCGTCTCAGACCGCTTCCCATTCCCTCTCGACCGTGGTCTCACATCGCTTTAGATTTTATCACCGGACTGCCTTCATCAGCGGGGAAGACAGTTATTCTTACGGTTGTCGATAGATTCTCTAAGGCGGCTCATTTCATTCCTCTCGATAAGCTCCCTTCTGCTAAGGAGACGGCTCAGATCATTATCGAGAATGTTTTCCGAATTCATGGCCTTCCGTCTGACGTCATTTCCGACAGAGGTCCGCAGTTCACGTCTCAATTTTGGAGGGAGTTTTGCCGTTTGATTGGGGCTTCCGTCAGTCTCTCGTCCGGCTTTCATCCCCAGTCTAACGGTCAAGCCGAACGGGCCAATCAGACTGTTGGTCGCATTTTACGCAGTCTTTCTTTTCGTAACCCTGCGTCTTGGTCAGAACAGCTCCCCTGGGCAGAGTACGCCCACAACTCGCTTCCCTCGTCTGCTACCGGTCTATCCCCTTTTCACTGTAGCCTCGGGTACCAGCCTCCGCTGTTCTCATCTCAGCTCGCTGAGTCCTGCGTCCCCTCCGCTCAGGCTTTTGTCCAGCGTTGCGAGCGCACCTGGAAGGGGTCAGGTCGGCACTTTGCCGTAATAGGGCGCAGACTGTGAGGGCCGCTAATAAGCGTAGGACCAAGAGTCCTAGATATTGTTGCGGTCAGAGAGTATGGCTCTCCACTCAGAACCTTCCCCTTAAGACAGCTTCTCGCAAGTTGGCCCCGCGGTTCATTGGTCCGTTCCGTATTTCCCAGGTCATTAATCCTGTCGCAGTGCGACTTCTTCTCCAGCGCTATCTTCGTCGCGTTCACCCGGTCTTCCATGTCTCCTGTGTTAAGCCCGTTCTTCGCGCCCCCCGCTCGTCCCTCCCCCCATCCTTGTCGAGGGCGCACCCATCTACAGGGTTCGTAAGATTTTGGACATGCGCCCTCGGGGCCGTGGTCATCAGTACCTAGTGGATTGGGAGGGGTACGGTCCTGAGGAGAGGAGTTGGGTTCCCTCTCGGGACGTGCTGGACCGTTCGCTGATCGATGATTTCCTCCGTTGCCGCCAGGTTTCCTCCTCGAGTGCGCCAGGAGGCGCTCGGTGAGTGGGGGGGGTACTGTCATGTCTTGTTATGTCTGTTCCTGTCCTTTCTCTTCATTCTCTCTCTCTGCTGGTCTTTTTAGGTTACCTTCTCTGTCTCTCATTCCTCAGCTGTTCTACATCTGCCCTAACTAGCTCTTTCACTCTTCCCCACCTGTTCTCTCTTCCCCCTCTGATTAGGTCTCTATTTCTCTCTCTGTTCCTGCTACTTTCAGTGTCTGATTCTTGTTTGTGTTTTTTGATGCCAGAAGCAAGCTGTCGTCTCGTTTGCTTCCACCTTGTCCTGTCCTGTCGGAGTCTGCCTGGCAGGAGCATCCTGCACTATACTAACGTTCTTTTTGTTCCGCTGACAACGTTGGAAAAGGATTTATGCCATTCCTGTATTTTCATTAAAGAACTCTGTTTTCTGTTAAAACCGCTTTTGGGTCTTCACTCAAGTTCATAACAGTGGGCAGAACTGAAAAAGCGTGTGCGAGTAAGAAGGCCTACAAACCTGACTCAGTTACACCAGCTCTGTCAGGAGGAATGGGCCAAAATTCACACAACTTATTGTGTGAAGCTTTTGGAAGGCTACCCATAACGTTTGACCCAAGTTAAACAATTTAAAGGCAATGCTACCAAATACTAATTGAGTGTAGGTAAACTTCTGACCCACTGGGAATGTGATGAAAGATATACAAGCTAAAATACATCAATCTCTACTATTATTCTAACAGAAATGGAATAATTAAAATCAATGGTCAAAATAAAAAGTAACAGTCAGTATCTGGTGTGGCCATCAACTGCATTAAGTACTGCAGTGCATCTCCTCCTCTTGGACTGCACCAAATTTGCCAGTTCTTGCTGTACCATGTTACCCCACTCTTCCACCTAGGTACCTGCAAGTACCCAGACATTTTTGGGGGGAGCTCTCACCCTCCGATCCAACAGGTCCCAGATGTGCTCAATGGGATTGAGATCCGGGCTCTTCGCTGACCATGGCAGAACACTGATATTCCTGTCTTGCAGGAAATCATGCACAGAACGAGCAGTATGGCTGGTGCCATTGTCATGCTGGAGGGTTATGTCAGGATGAGCCTGCAGGAAGTGTACCACATGAGGGAGGAGGATGTCTTCCCTGTAATACACAGCGTTGAGACTGCCTGCAATGACAACAAGCTTAGTCCGATGATGCTGTGACACACTGCGCCAGACCATGACGGACCCTCCACCTCCAAATCGATCTCGCTCCAGACTACAGGCCTCGGTGTAACGCTCATTCCTTCAACGATAAACGGAAATCCGACCATCACCCCTGGTGAGACGAATCAGTGAAGAGCAATTTTTGGCAGTCCTGTCTGGTCCAGCGACGGTGGGTTTGTGCCCATAGGTGACGCTGGTGCCGGTGATGTCTAATGAGGACCTGCCTTACAACAGGCCTACAAGCCCTCAGTTCAGCCTCTCAGCTTATAGTGGAAAGTCTGAGCACTGATGTAGGGATTGTACGTGGGAAACATGGGAAACAGTGTTTAAACCCTTTACAATGAAGATCTGTGAAGTTACTTGGATTTTTATGAATTATCTTTCAAAGACAGGGTCCTAAAAAAGGGACGTTTTATTTTTTTGCTGAGTTTTTAAATGGTGAATGTGGTGAATTTGTAAATACCCCTTAAGTATTTACAAATTCACCACATTCATGATTTTATATGGGAATCAAAAAGCTTTCATTAATGTTCATGTGCTGATGTGCTCAGCACTGTCAAAAGACCCCATTATGACATCACAATGTAACGGAAGCCTTGCCATGACATCATTGCTGGTTCCATCTGACAAGCAACATGTAATTTCCACTCATTTCTTGATAGATCTCTCACAGAGATAGGTTAAGTTCTCATTTTGAGAGTGTTAATATTTATCATCAATGGCTTATCGAGGGAGAAAATCAAGTGAGTTTGACAAACTCCAGAAGGAGAACTCACAGATGAAGAGCCTCATCGAAAACCTGAGGAAGCAAAACATGGCTTTAAACCAACAGGATGACCAGGACAAGTTTTCAAGTTTTGTAAGGCTCATCAGTTTTTCAAATGTTTTTCCAAAAATATCACTGTTTATTTTGTGGTTTCATAGACATACAGTAGGCCTACATCCATAAAATCTTTAGCTTAAAAGTTTTTATGACACACTGTGGAAACTATTTTGCCCACTTCACTTCTGCTATACATTTCATACTGTACCATTGTGATCCAGGGCTATCAGGAGAGCTACCCAGTCCCAGAAGGCCATCGTGGCTTCATCAGTGATGCCAGACTTCTGCAGATGCAGAGAGCTGAGAGAGAGGCCATGGAAGCAAAGCAAAGAAAGATAAGTGCTATCCATGAGAATTATGTCCGGACTGCTCTCATCGGGGTTGGCAGCACCTTCGCGCACCACTTCGTCCCCTCTATTCAGTGCCTTCCACGGCCGAAAGCTCCACCGAGGCCTTTGCCACGAAGGCTTGAACACATAGCTCTGGCCCCACTGAAGAATGTGGTGGGGGTGGACGGAGCCCAAGTTCAACCCGGATCTCACTCTCTGGAGTCCATCCAGGTAAATAAGTCATTCAGCAGCAGTAGCGTGTGGCCTGTTCCCGTCCCTCCCACTGGAGCTCCCTCCAAGAGGGGCAAGAAGAATAAGGCCAGGCGGGGAGTCAAAGCCCTGAAAGTCCAGTTGGATCAGGGCTGTGCTGACAACAACGGACCCATTGACCTGATGGAGGAGGTGAGGGACATCGAGCCTCACCTGAAGGAGGAGGCCTGGAAGGTAGGATGGACTTCGAATTTATTGTAAATGTGAAAATTTGCAGTTCAGAATTATACTTGGACTGATAAATTGCCAAAACAGATAGTGGTTCCATGTCTTAAAATCAAATTAAACTTTATTTGTCACATGTGCCGAACACAACAAGTGTAGACCTTACCGTGAAACCAACAGTGCAGTTCAAGAAGAGTTAAGACAGTATTTACCAAATAAATAATAAAGTAAAAATAAATAAATAATAAAGTAAAAAAGTAATAATAATTAAAGTAACATAATGACATAACAATAACGAGGCTAAATACAGGGGGTATCGGTACCGAGTCAGTGTGCGGGGGTACAGGTTAGAAAGGATACTCTCTTTTTGACAGCATGATAGAATAGATCCTAGAAATCAGGATCTCTCTGAGTGTTAGTTTATGTATATACTAGTTCTATATGTATTTCTATGATGGGAGCATTATTTTCTGGTCTACGCCAAAGGGGGTACATGAGGTGAAGGCCATGGGCAGTAGAAGTTTGGGCTCGGCCATGTCCATGGGGGAAATAGCCACCAGCTCTCTGGGAAGCCTGAGCTCAGTGGATATGAACACCCCTGCGGAGCTCCGTGACTACTTGGATGTTGGGACCCCGGTCAAGTTGTGTGACAGCCCACCCAGGCCTGCTCCCCCTCCTACCAAGCCCAGGAGCAAACAGCCTCGGCCTATAAGGTTCCTTAGCCTGCCACCGGCTCAGGTCAGTCCCTCTCATGTACTCACACTAATGTAAATTAGACAGGGAGATGAAGCTAGGTAGATTGATAGAAAAACAGTAGGAAGGGAAGAGACACAAATAGCTTTAGCCCATGGCCACACTTGATTTGCCTGTTTCACAGTGAGATAACCTTTACTCAAGGCTAATTGGACCCTGCTTCTGAGCAGGGAGAGCACCAAAAATATATGTGCTAAATTTAAAATGATATCATAATGAACTAGTGTTAAAAGCTACAAACAGATATGGAAATGAGTAAATACATAAATAAGATGTCTGCTGTCAACCCATAGACAATAAGGCAGCCAGTGAGCCAAAGGGCCAAATAAAGAACCAGGCCAGATTGCAGCCCCTGTCCAACCCAGAGCAGGCCCTGACTAAGACCTTCAAGCTGCTCCACTCTGCCTCTGATGAATGGTGAGCATTCACTGTAGACAAGACCAATGGAGCTAGGCTAAAGGAAGCACAGTGTAGTGTCCTTGGAAATGTAGATTTGAGCTACAGAGCGTAGAAACTTCTGAAATTAAGAGACCAGAGTCCAAATTGATGAACATCATTATAATGTTTTTTGAAAATGTTGTGTAAAATGCTTACGTTTCTTTCACTGAATTACAGGGAGAAGAAGATCGAGGGCTTGACCTATCTCCGTGTGATGGCTCAGAACCACATGGACATACTGATGCCTAAACTCCATGATATCTGCCTTGCCATTATAAATGAGGTAGCTGTATTCATGCACTGCCCTATTCATTCATCTGCACAAATCTGCTACATTTGGAGAACAAGTCAAATTATTGTGTCATGTTTCTGATGTCCGTGGGTTGTACTGCTCAACATTAATAGCTGGTCCTGTGTGTGTTATTATGATTCAGGTGAAGAACCTGCGCTCTGCAGTGTCCTGTGCTGCCATGGCCACACTGGGTGACATGTACGTCCACCTCCAGAGGGCCATGGACAGTGAGGTGAAGGGGACGGCACGCGTGCTGCTGCACAAAGCCAGCGAGGCCAACGCCTTCATCCGGCATGGCGCCAACTTTGCCCTGGGTCACATGGTGCAGAGCTGCACCCCTACACGTGTCATGAATGCCCTGCTGGTCGGTGGGCTGAGGTAAAGAGGGAGAGGGGTCAATTAACACTCACTAAGGGGTAGATCCGGACTTCCACAAATTGTCCCATTATCCAAGCCTCGAAATTGAGAAGATTGAAATACTGCTAGTTTTTAATGAACTGCCTTTTTCATCAGCATGCTTGGTTACTCCACAACACTTCCGGCAGCAACTCACCCGAACGCTAGACGTCACATTTGAATGGAATCACATTTATTTGTTATGTTTTATGCTTTCTTGTGTTGTGTACTTCTTATTTTAACATTGCGTTATTTAGATCATTTTTAGCCATTGGTGGAGAGGTACTGTCTACTGATGTGTGCTAGCCTTTGGGGAGTAACAAGTCATTTATTAAAGTGTATATATAGTGAACAGATTAGGGGCTATTAGTGAGGCACTGAGGTATTAGTAAGTGCATGTACTCACATTCATAAATGCACTCATTAATAAATACACCATTCATGACATTTATAAATACATTTATAAATATGTATATAAATGGTGAGTCAAACCATTAATCAACCATTAACAAATGCCTTGACAATAACTCATTTATAACTGGTTTATAGTACATTAGTAGTACATTATTAATCATTTACATATTGTGATCATACTATGATCAAACACCTTATTAATTATCTGATAAGTCATGAACAAATAATTTAAAATAGTGTTTATATGTGTAAATAACTATTTATAGATTTCTTATTGACATTTACAAATGTAGGAATAATGATTAATAAATGGTAAGTAAACTATTTACAAACAGTTTATAAATGGTATATTAAGGGACCTTAATATAAAGTCTTCCCGAACATTTTGATCATTCGATGAGTCTTCATCAATACAATCCATTATCATTCATCTCCTAACTCATGTATCTCTATGACATGTAACTGATGTGCTCTGTTTTTCCTTCCTCAGCCACCGTAACGCTGCGGTGAGGAGCTGCACTGTTCAGCACCTGGAGAGACTGGCTGAGGTCATGGGGACGGCTCGTCTCCTGTCGGGGAAGAAAGACCTCACTGACCGTTTCTTGATTGCCGTCAGTAAACTGGCTGTGGACCCTTCACAGGAAGTCAGGTGGGAAGTTCCTCCTGTAAAGTAGCTTGCTTCAACATAACAGTTAAGGCCGGGATTCAATCCATGGCTCGCTATAGCACTAGGTCGCCGACAATGCAGCTTTTACAGGTAATTTAGGAAAAAGGAAAAATTATAAACACAAATAAGTTCTCCGTGGCATAGGAAAATCCAAGTCCAGGCACTCATGTGGGTTTGAAAGTTAAAATGCCAAAAGCTTAGCCGGGATGTTTGGCCGGCAGGGATGTTCTTCTCCCATCTCCAACTAGTGACCTCCTGTGGTGGGCGGGGTGCAATGCACGGACACTGTCGCCAGGTGTATGGTGTTTCCTCCTACACATTGGTGCTTCCAGGTTAAGCGGGCATTGTGTCAAGAAGCAGTGCGGCTTGGCTGGGTTGTGTTTCGGAGGCGCACGGCTCTCGACCTTCGCCTCTCCAGAGTTCTTACAGGAGTTGCCGCGATGGGCAAAGATTGTAACTACCTATTGGATACCACGAAATTTGGGTAAAAATTACAAATGTAAATGAGTCCAAATATTCAGTAACTGATTCAATTTCCTTCCTTCTGTTTGGTGCCTAATGAAGACAACCCTACTTGATCACAATTGTCGGTCTGAGCCAAGTGCTGTGCAGATTCGCTAAGATTTTCATAATAACGAACGGTTAATACACAGTTGTTAGATAGTTGAGATGATTTGTAGATCAGGTAATGCGGTGCATTACTCAAACCGACCCTCTTGCCAATTCTACCTAATGTATGTCTTATTTTGATGGGATATTTTTTCTCAGGTTGCCATCAATTGAGTACAGTTTTTAATCACAGACAGCAGAAATGATTTGATATGTTGCACGTTTAAGATGATATTAATATCTTTGTCCACAGGCATCATGGTCGCAATATCTTGAGAAACGTGGCAACCAATAGCGACTTAGCTAAAATGTGGGACAAATTCGCTCCGAGGAAAGAGCAAGAATCCTTGAGGGAGGTCATCTCAAAGGTTAACCTCAAAGAAAGGTACATTCTCTCTGGATGATTAGAAGAAGTGTGACAAATGAGCTGATATGATTACAGAAATCCAATCCCACTGGGCACAGACATCAATGTCTAGTTTTGATTTAATTTTGGAACTCAACCAAAATGTGAAATCCACCAAAAAAAACAATTGTGTTTTCCACGTTGATTCACTGTCATCACATAGATTTTTGTTGTTGTTGAAATGAGGTGCAAATCACGTTTATTCAACCAGTTCTGGCCCAATGGGATGAATTTAATATACTGTAAGATGATATCTTTCTCTCTATTCTCTTTTTCAACAGGAATATCTGAATAATCCCCAATTTTACGATAAATTTGTATCTAAATATTTGCACATTTCCCAACTTGACTATTATCCCCTCCAGTCCCCAAACTCCAGTATTTTAGTTCATTCTAAGAAATTTGACACTATCATCCAAACTCCCATCTAAATGCATCTTTAAACTGCATTGACTCCTTGTCCAAGTCCTGCATCCACTATAAGGCCATATGAACCACATTCAAAGCTCAATAGTGGTCTACTGAAACCATACTCACCATCTCAGGGGGTTCTCAGATCATCAACCCCTGACCTCCACACCATCCTCAAAACCAGCAGTCCTCTTTTGGAGACAGATTGATCAGTGCTCCTGTATGGCACCATCATTGTGGATTTTCATCCAATACTTCTGGACTATGAGAACATTCTTTGGACAATAAAATTAGGTAAAATGGAAGCTGGCTACAGTCTCAGTTTTATCCTCCAAGACAGTGTGAGGATGTGTAACAACAATACCTGTGGTTTAACTTGATGGTCAGGGCCAGATTACCGAATGGGCACGCAGGGCACCTGCCCTGTGGACCCCGACCTCCAGGCAATATCATCATAAATCCAAAACTAAAAGTATAGTGGATGTATATTACAGTACGTGGACGTTTTACAATTCGTGAGCTCATTTCATAGTTTGTAGCCATGCTTTATATAAATTTGTGCATGTTTTATATAAATTTGTGCATATTTTGTAGAAATTTGTGAGCATTTGAAAACATTTAGTGGGGATGTTTTATATCAATTTGCTTACTGGGTCTCTTCCATGCCATTCCTAGGAGGGGTGCGTCACTTGAGTGGGTTTGAGTCACTGACGTGATCTTCCTGCCTGGGTTGGCCCCCCCCCTTGGGTTGTGCCATGGCAGAGATCTTTGTGGGCTATACTCGGCCTTGTCTCAGGATGGTAAGTTGGTGGTTGAAGATAGTGGTGTGGGGGCTGTGCTTTGGCAAAGGGGGTAGGGTTATATCCTGCCTGTTTGGCCCTGTCCGGGGGTATCGTTGGATGGGGCCACAGTGTCTCCCGACCTCTACTGAGTCAGCCTCCAGTATTTATGCTGCAGTTTATGTGTCGGGGGCTATGGTTTGTCTGTTATATCTGGAGTATTTCTCCTGTCTTTTCCGGTGTCCTGTGTGAATTTAAGTATTCTCTCTATTTCTCTCGTTTTCTCTCTCTCTCTCTCTCTCTCTCTCTCTCTCTCTCTTCTCTTTCTTTCTTTCTCTCTCGGGCAACTGAGCGCTCCTTGCTGTCCACAGTCCACCTTGCTGTGCTGCTGCTCCAGTTTTAACTGTTCTGCCTGTGGCTATGGAACCCTGACCTGTTCACTGGACGTGCTTCCTGTCCCAGACCTGTTGTTTTCAACTCTCTAGTGACAGCAGGAGCGGTAGAGATACTCTGAATGATCGGCTATGAAAATCCAACTGACATTTACTCCTGAGGTGCTGACCTGTTGCACCCTCGACAACCGCTGTGATTATTATTATTTGACCCTGCTGGTCATCTATGAACATTTGAACATCTTGGCCATGTTCTTTTATAATCTCCACTCGGCATAGCCAGAAGAGGACTGGCCACCCCTCATAGCCTGGTTCCTCTCTAGGTTTCTTCTTAGGTTCTGGCCTTTCTAGGGAGTTTTTCCTAGCCACCGTGCTTCTACACCTGCATTGCTTGCTGTCAGGAGGAATGGGCCAAAATTCACCCTACTTATTGCGGGAAGCTTGTGGAAGGCTACCCGAAATGTTTTACCCAAGTAAAACAATTTAAAGGCAATGCTACCAAATACTAATTGAGTGTATGTAAACTTCTGACCCACTGGGAATGTGATGAAAGAAATACAAGCTGAAATAAATCATTCTCTCTACTATTATTCTGACATTTCACATTCTTAAAATAAAGTGGTGATCCTAAATTACCTAAAACAGGGAATTTTACTAAGATTAAATTTCAGGAATTGTTTAAAGGAATTGTGAGTTTAAATATATTTGGCTAAGGTGTATGTAAACTTTCGACTTCAACTGCATATTTCCCCTATAGGCAACACTGGTACGACCTCAGAGTTCCACAAGCAATTTGTTGTTTACGTTACAACGTGGGCATGTCTCATTGCCAACAATAGTGAAGCGGGCATTGTGACGTAGAACAATGGGCTGGGCATAGAACATTCGGAAAGAGAGTTGGTGCCACGGTGCTCAATAGAACTAATAGGAGCTGGCAGGGTGAAAAATGCTCTAAAATAAGCCCTGTTTTTTTTACTATTTAAAAACTATGGCAAGAAGCTGGGATATGGTAATATGAAACTGGGCTCCACGGCGGATGCAATGAACTAGTTTTTTTAATCAGAAAAAAATCATTGTTTAAAATGTAATGAGTCCAGCCTAACTGGAGCATCTAGGCTAGTCACTTCTCAGGGAAAGGATGCTCTTCAGTCGGTCTTTTGTCCACCAAGTGATAAGAATACGCATAGGGTCGGTTTGGTGGTTTCTTCAAGTTCATTGCTTTGAGCCAAAGCGACTCCTCATCCATAGGAGGTGGGTGCAAATCAAAAGGTGCACAGCTGCACTCCAATCTCAAAAAGGTTTGGTGGACAAAACAGTCCTGCTCCATGAACAGCTTCCGTTTCTGCCAGTAATTGTGGGATCCCCTTGCCGAACATTAAATGCCCATATTGAATGAATCCACGTTTGGGAAATTATCGAGTTAGCTAGCTGCGAACTACTGGCCGGAAGTGCTTAACCGGAAGTCCCCCACACAAAATAATATGAACAGACCTCGCCCATATTTCCATTGAAAACGGGACAGAACCAAACCAATCAGTGAAGTATATAGTGGGTGAAGGCATTCACAGCTGACCGCTCAGATGGGTGAGGGCATTCCAGCCAACCATTTTTTACTTGGTCCTTCTAGCCAGATGAAGTGATCAACAGTTTTTTACATGGTCCGTCATTTCTCCGGATTTAGCTACCAATAGATTTTACAGATAACCAAGATAGTGGGGAGAACTAGTATTTGATAACCTGCAAAATCAGCAGTGTTTCCTACTTACAAAGCATGTAGAGGTCTGTAATTTTTATCATAGGTACACTACAACTGATAGAGACGGAATATAAAACAAAATCCAGAAAAATCACATTGTATGATTTTTAAGTAATTAATTTGCATTTTATTGCATGACATAACTATTTGATACATCAGAAAAGCAGAACTTAATATTTGGTACAGAAACCTGTGTTTGCAATTACAGAGATCATACGTTTCCTGTAGTTCTTGACCAGGTTTGAACACACTGCAGCAGGGATTTTGGCCCACTCCTCCATACAGACCTTCTCCAGATCCTTTAGGTTTCGGGGCTGTCGCTGGGCAATAAGGACTTTCAGCTCCCTCCAAAGATTTTCTATTGGGTTCAGGTCTCGAGACTGGCAAGACCACTCCAGGACCTTGAGATGCTTCTTACGGAGCCACTCCTTAGTTGCCCTGGCTGTGTGTTTCAGGTCGTTGTCATGCTGTAAGACCCAGCCACGACCCATCTTCAATACTCTTACTGAGGGAAGGAGGTTGTTGGCCAAGATCTCGCGATACATGGCCCCATTCATCCTCCCCTCAATACGGTGCAGTCGTCCTGTCCCCTTTGCAGAAAAGCATCCCCAAAGAATGATGTTTCCACCTCCATACTTCATGGTTGGGATGGTGTCCTTGGGGTTGTACTCATCCTTCTTCCTCCAAACACGGCGAGTGGAGTTTAGACCAAAAAGCTCTATTTTTGTCTCATCAGACCACATGACCTTCTCCCATTCCTCCTCTGGATCATCCAGATGGTCATTGGCAAACTTCAGACGGGCCTGGACATGCGCTGGCTTGAGCAGGGGGACCTTGCGCGTGCTGCAGGATTTTAATCCATGACGGCATAGTGTGTTACTAATGGTTTTCTTTGAGACTGTGGTCCCAGCTCTCTTCAGGTCATTGACCAGGTCCTGCTGTGTAGTTCTGGGCTGATCCCTCACCTTCCTCATGATCATTTATGCCCCACGTGGTGAGATCTTGCATGGAGCCCCAGACCGAGGATGGTTGACCATCATCTTGAACTTCTTCCATTTTCTAATAATCGTGCCAACAGTTGTTGCCTTCTCACCAAGCTACTTGCCTATTGTCCTGTAGCTCATCCCAGCCTTTGTGCAGGTCTACAATTTCATCCCTGATGTCCTTACACAGCTCTCTGGTCTTGGCCATTGTGGAGAGGTTGGTGTCTGTTTGATTGAGTGTGTGGACAGGTGTCTTTTATACAGGTAACGAGTTCAAACAGGCGCAGTTAATACAGGTAATGAGTGGAGAAAAGGAGGACTTCTTAAAGAAAAACTAACTGGTCTGTGAGAGCCGGAATTCTTACTGGTTGGTAGGTGATCAAATACTTATGTCATGCAATAAAATGAAAATGAATTACTTAAAAATCATACAATGTGAGTTTCTAGATTTTTGTTTTAGATTTTGTCTCTCAGAGTTGAAGTGTACCTATGATAAAAATTACAGACCTCTGCATGCTTTGTAAGTAGGAAAACCTGCAAAATCGGCAGTGTATCAAATACTTGTTCTCCCCACTATACATGTAATACCCTTGTTTTGAACTAGGTATTGAGTTTATTCTTGTTGAAACCAAGTACTGAGTATATTTGTTATAATTATTTGGTATTATATTTAAAGGGTGATTGAATTGCTCCTAAATTGTAATGCTGTTAATGCATTTCTTTTTGAATAAATATTTATTTAATGTGTAAGTGAATAGTTGGGTTTGATTTGAAGTTAATGTTTTGACCAATAAGGTCGCTTGTTTAAGCTGTGGCCAATGGGAGAGTGGACCTGGTTAATGGGGGGAAAAAAGAGGCGTTGAGAAAAGATGTACGTTTTACATTAGGACCGTTGGTGAAGAAAATTATAAAAGAAGACGACAAAACGAGAACAAAACCCATACCTACTAAGACATGAAGGGAAATACCGATTTTATTTTATAAGAGAGTTGTTAGAATTTTGTTAAGACTTAGTAAAGACTGAAGCTATACCGTCTCATCGTGGAGGTATTGGACAGCCTTGAGGTTAGCCTAGCATCGTGTAACACCGAGAGATAATTGGTTGGGAAAGCTTAACGAGTTCGTGTTCCCATGGGATATTGGTTACGGCTAAGGAGTACTGTGCATTGATAGCGGTGCTTGCTGTGGATGTTGTGAGGAAACCTGCAAGGAACTGCCATACTTCGCTGAAGGAATATCTACAAGTAGTGAGTAATCACAACGTGAGGTGCTTCTGGACTTTGTGTGTCGTCGGTTTTTTTATGCTCCAAAGGGTTATTAAACTTGAAATAATTTAGACATGGGTTGTGCACGACTCACTGGGGTTTATAATCTTTATTTCTTTTTGATGTTGTGCTATGAAAATCTAATACACATATAGAACCTTATGTATATTTCCTTGGTGGAGTCATTTACTGTTTCAATGTAATTTAATGTATGGGATAGCCTATCCTGATACAATAACAGAAACCTATAATAATTTCATCTGAAGTTAATACCCTGTTGTCATCACCCTAGACAGTTTACAATAGGAATTCTTATTGGAGATGTCCTTCCCACAACATCCCATGCTGTTGAGATACTCTACATAAGTTAATAATGTGAGAGTCATAGTCGAACCTGGTGAGAGTTCTTGGCCTAACCACAGGGGTTACTTGAAAAGACTCATGAGACCATAGGCCTACTGGTAAAGTGCACATGAGGGGGTACTCCGGGCAGAGCAAAATTCAGTTGGTGGTACAGTAACCAAAAAAGTTAGGAACCACTGGTATAGCCTATGCGCACAGTTGACTGTCTCTCTGCCTGCCCCGATCCTCACTCTCCCTCGCCTGCTCCCTTTATGAAAAACGCTAGTGTGCGTTTCTCTTCGGTCTGTTGCGTGTTGAATAGCTCAGCATACTCATTGATAGCCCTTACTTTAGTGAACTTGCATGAGACATTGCAAGCCAAGAAATTGCACAATACATAATTTCAATACCCTATTGTTTTGTTTTGCACACTTCGTACAAAATAATACAATGCAGTACTACAGGATATTTCTTAACGTAGCTCTTTATTAGCTAGCTATAACAGGCATGTTCACATATCGCCAACCAGGATCAATCTGCCATGACCTAACCATTTGGGTGGTCTTAACCAATCATAGCACAGTATGATATGGCGGTAAAATGCGTCCAATTACAATTCCATATGTTTTTTTAAACAAAAGACATGTTTACATATTCTAAGGGTTTCTTTTGAATACATGCTCTGTAGTTTGATCTCAAGGTAGGTAACCATTTATATTGCATACTACACCAACTGATTCAACAGACTCTAACAATAATCCAACATACTGTTACTTTTCAAACAAGGATTCTCAGCAACTCAGCTTTCACTGTAGAAATAACATCTTAACATTTCAAACAAATACAATACCAAAGCATTTCAAGTGAACTTTCAATAACAAGTTTACAGTCTGGAACTCTTTTAGGGCAGCGATCCGCCTACACCTTTTGACATTTCACAGGTCTAGGACAGCTCTGGGCTTGACCTCTCTTCCTGACCTTGTGCGATGTGATGCTGAGCATGCTTCTGTCAGTCAACAGTTCTTGTGGTGTTGCAGGTAAGTATGGTGTATGTTGTGCTGTGTGTGTGTTTAGTCCATCACGTTCTCTTTCAGGGGAACAGTTCATCTCATCAGTGTGTTGTTCTTTTGTGTTCAGTAGGTGACGACGATTGCAGTGTGATCCTTCTGCGGTGCGCACGTGATATGAACGTTCTGTGTCAGCTGGCTTCCAGAGGCCATGCTCCTGGATTCTAACTGACTCTCCGTCAATCAGTGGTGGCAGTGGTCTAGCTGACCTGTCGTAGTATCGCTTTTGTTGTCTCTGTGCACGTTTTCCATGCTTTTCCTATTAGCTGACGACATCAGTTTGCAGCTGTTGGTTGGTGCTTGCGAAGGACTGAGCTAAGGATTGAGCGAAGTCTGCGGCTCATCAACAGCTGGGCTGGTGATTTGAAGTTGTCAACTGGAGTGTTGCAGTATTCAAGAAGACTGAGGTAGGGGCCTCGTCTGCTTTTGCTTTGTCCATGAGTGATTTAGCAATCTGCACAGATTTTTCAGCAAGGCCATTACTTTGAGGGTAATATGGGCTTGTGGTGACTTGTAAACTCCCATGCTTTTGTGAAGGATTCAAACTCATTTGATTTGTAACAGTGCCCATTGTCAGATATTAAAGTCTCCACAATGCCATGCCTGGCAAAGGCTGCTTTCAGCTTGTGTATCACGGCTGCAGATGTGGTGCTGTGAAGCTTGTTGAGTTCGAAGTATCTGCTGTAGTAGTCCACTGTTACGATGTAGTCCTCGTTGTTCCAGGTGAACAGATCGGTTTGCCACGACCTGCCAAGGTCTGCCTGGGATACAGTGAGGTAACATTGGCTCTTTGGTGTTAGGGGCGTCGTTCAAGACATATGGCGCATTTACCAACAATGTCCTCTATTTGTTTTCACATTCCGGGCCAAAACAAAATGTCCCGGGCTCTCTGTTTATTCAGAAATTCATTAAAAATCCTACAATGTGATTTTCTGGATTTTTTCTCATTTTGTCTGTCATAGTTGAAGTGTACCTATGATAAATTACAGGCTTCTCATCTTTTTAAGTGGGAGAACTTGCACAATTTGTGGCTGACTAAATACTTTTTTGCCCCACAGTATGTACTGATGGAAATGTTTACATCTGAACAGAATGGCGTAGAGCTCCTTTTCTATTTGAACATAGTTTATTTCAGTCTGTGAGAGATTTGGAAGCGTAGCCGATGGGCTTTCCTTCTTGCAGTAGCACTGCACCTAGTCCATACTTCGACGTGTCCACTTGGAGTCTGAGCTCTTTGTCGGGGTCGTAGTAGGCAAAGATTGGTTCTCGCGATCACGTCTTTCACATTCTGGAAAGCAATGTCGTGTTGCTTGTCCTAGAGAAACTCACTGGACTGCTTTAGCAGTTGACGCAGGGGTGCCTTAGCATTGGAGAGGCTGGGTGCAAACTTGGCTAAGTAGTTGACCATGCCCAGCACTGTTTCCAGCTCAACATGGTTCTTTGGTGGCTCCATTTATTTTATGGCTAATATCTTCTGTGGATCTGGCTTGATTCCAGTCGCTGACCTCTGTAACCTCGACTGTGTTCTTCTCGGTGTTGAGCCGGACTCCTCTCTCGCGGGACCTTTGCAGCATCGCGCTGAGGTTTCGGTCGTGCTCCTCTTTGGTTCGACCGTCCACAACTCCGTCGAGGCCTTCGTACACTTCGTCAATCTTTCGCTGAAACTTGTCTTGGGCTGCGATAATCTCAAAAGGCAGGCGACATTCTCTCCAACTCTTTCTTCGGGCGGGCACGGAGAGCAAGGGTAATCTTTCTCGGTGGGTAGACCACAGGGGTTGCGTCTGTGTCAAGGTGAATGGTACATTGTCCTGGGAATAATCCTATTCCTGTAAAAACATAAGCAAACTCCTCCAGTAAATTGTCTCTCTACTGGTGCTGTCACTGATAAAACTAGCTTGATGAGGTCCATGTCTAAGCATGCTTTAAGACCTAGCACTGCAGGTGCTCTAGTGTCAACAACATAAAAGTCCATCATGTCACTTTACTTGTATTTGCATTTGAAAGTGCATGTGCCTTTTACTGGGAGCTGTTCACCATCATAACCAGTCAGTCTGCTCGTGGTGGGCTGTAGCTCGTACTCAGATGTCAAGCTGCGGTACTTATTCAGAGGAATAATGTTTACTTGTGCACCAGTGTCTAGTTTGAACTTTAGCTTTGTGCCTTGTGTTCCTATCTCAATGTCAGCAAAGGCTTGCTCTGTCTCTGATATTTGACTTTTCTGTGTCACTGAATCAATAAACAGTTCATCAGCGTTTGACTCTTTGACATTTCATCTTCACTCACTGTGAGTACTGTTTTTCCACGGTAAGCTCTGCACACTTTTGCAAAGTGATTCCATTTTCCACATTAATCACACTGTTTGCCTTTAGCTGGGCAATTTCCTTGTTCGCCATGTACTTTGTATCCACATGTTTTGAGTCCGTGTCGCTCTATTTTGGAGTTATGTCTCTCTCCGTTCTAAAACACTCTGTGCACCTGAGGTGTGCTTTGATGTCTGCCTGACTGCACTGCTTGTTCATGTGATGCGCTCGTGCTGATGCTGCTGCGCGAAATGGTTTTCATCTGAGCCTGTGCTAGCTCGTGATCTGGCTATGTCGATAGCTTTGTCCAGCGTTACCTCAGACCCAACATTCAAAAGTTTCTCTCTCACTCGCGGTGAGTGTATTCCAAATACAATACGGTCCCTGACCATCTCATCCTTGTTTGCATAATCAGTCTTTCACAAGCAGACGCAGCTCTGTCACAAACTGTTCAAAAGACTCGCTAGCTTCCTGTACTTTCTCATGGAATTTGTACCGAGCAAAAATCGTATTGGTCTTCGGCACAACATATGCTTCAAAAAGATCGTAGTATGTTTTCAGTACCTTTTTGATTCAGCCTTGTTAAGTGTCCATGTAAATATCTCTCACTTTTTCACTGATCCAGAGGAGCAGGTAGCAGCATTTTTCCTCTTCTCTGTCCTTCAGAGGACCCGTGAACATTAGCTCCACATGCTGTTTGTACTTACGCCATGCATCGGGTAAGTTTGTAGACTCCCAGTCCATTCGAGGTGAAGGAACTATTTTATTCTGACACCATGTCTTGCTTTGCACACAAATATTACAATGCCGTTGTAACGCTCCGGGTGTCGTGGGTGTGGAGTCAGACGCAGGAAACAAGAGTGCAATGTTGTGCTCTTTAATGCACAAACGCAACACAGGGTGCTCACAACCAAACTGCCCCAAACACGGGGGATGAAAATAGTACAACCGAAATACACGACCAGGAACAAACACGTTCCTCTACTACAGAACCGACGGTCACAATAATTAATCCCGCACAAAGATACAGGCAGGCTGGCTGTCTAATAAAGCCCAACTAATCATTTGCGAACAGGTGCTAACAATAAACATACAAGGAGGGGGAGGAAAGACAATCAGTGGCAGCTCATAGGCCGGTGACGACCGCCAAGCGCCACCCGCCCGGGAAAGGAAGCCACCCTTGGTCGGACCCGTGACAGCCGTACTAGAGGATATTTCTTAACGTAGCTCTTTATTAGCTAACAATAACTGATCCTGGTTGGCGATACGTGAACATCTGCCCATGACCTAATCATTTGGGTGGTCTTAACCAATCATAGCACAGCATGATATGGCGGTAAAATGCATCCAATTACAATTCAGTATGTTTACACATATGAATATTACACCTATAGCCTAAATCTTTTGATTACTGATGCACATTTCTGACTGTCTGCCTGGTGGCCAACATGCCTTCCTATGCCTGGCTTTGCCCCTCCCATCGCTAACTCCGTGCCTGGCTTTGCCCCACCTATCTCTCTCTCTCTTGCTAACTCTGTGTTTCTTTGCTGTGAAAGATGCGAGAGTTTGTGATGTTGAAGTAAAGCATGGGAAATAGTTTCTTCCGTTGCAGAAAACACTGAATCTTAAGAGTCGGAGTCCATTCCGCCAAGCTTGACACCCAAAATTTGTAGTCGACACCAGGAGTGGACGACTCTATTATTTTGAAGTCGACTCCCAACCACTACCTGTGAGATTCAGTCTGACGAGTAGCAGCTTTGTCTTCTCTTCCCTAGCAGTTGAAACTCAAACATTAAAAAACAACAGCTTGTGAACAAAACAATGTAAATAGCCAAGAAACACAAGGACAAAGTCTCCCTCCAGTAGTATTTAGTTTCAAGTATTTTATTCCTGTGCGCAGCGCTTTCAAAATGTATCTTTCACTCAGATCTTCATGTGCGCACAACCCCGAGCCAGACGGTGTTGCAGCACAAGGTGGGATAGGCTATATAAAATTCGTAGTTCTTTGACTTTGTGCGATTTTAATTTACCAGCTATGAAACAAAACAGCAGATACAGCTGCTGCAGTATTTATTTTACAATAAATGTGATCACGCTTGACTATTTACAAGTAAGTGAAATGCTGGAATTACACAATGTTAACCTCAGATCACGATGACAAGATTGATTGTTTTAAACAGATCTGTCACGACTTCCACCGAAGTCGGTTCCTCTCCTTGTTCGGGCTGCGTTCGGTGGTCGACGTCACCGGTCTTCTAGCCATCGCCGATCCATCTTTCATTTTCCATTTGTTTTGTCTTGTTTTCCCACACACCTGGTTTACATTTCCTCATTGCTTGACGTGTATATAACCCTCGGTTCCCCCCATGTCTGTGTAGAATTGTTTGTTGTAAAGTGTATGTGCACTTCAGACTGGTTTGCGACAGGTTATTTCAACCCTTATTTTGTTGTTCTGGGTGCTGTTGGTTTTTTCCTCCATTAAACTGCTCCGGTTATTACCCAGTTCTGCTCTCCTGCGCCTTACTTCACTGCAGCTCGTTTCACAACTCTTTCAAGATCAATATCTTAGGGTTTGTACCATTTTGATTTTTCCAAGCGCTGGGATGCACAGAACTTAGAACACGGAGTTAATGAAATGCCCAGGAAATGGCACAGAAAATTTGGGGCGGTCTCTCCATAAGTCAATGGCCACACACCAATACATGGATTTGACAGTCAAATTATGACCTAAATAACAGTCAACTGTTGTTACTGTTGTTATTCTATAGACGGTCGTGATATCGTTTAGGTTAACTAACAAAAAAAGTGGTCTGGTCCCTTTTCCATTATCGAAGCCTCCCGAAATCAACATCCAATATTCCAAAATATAGATAAAAGCCTTCAAGTACTCATCTGACCAACTTCTTCAGGGCCAGCCAGGCCCCCTGTTGTGCCCCCCAACCCCCCCCCATAAGAAGAAGCCCAAATACGACCTGCCCTTGCCCAGTATACATACAAGGTAAGAGGACAACACTGGTTTTTCGTCTTGTTTTTAAACTTGTTTTATACACAGTTTAAAGGGATAATTCATCCCAATTACTTAAGTTGCGTTTACATTTAATTTGAAATCCAATGCATCCAAAGTGTACATTGGTCTTTCCTGGTTCATAACATATTTTTTGGTCCCTTTCAGATCACAGCCATGTCAAGTGGGCGTCAGGCTTGTAAGAGACATGAATTATCTGTGAGATTCAGTGAACAAGGCTGGAAGGTGAGATTCTCTCTCTTAACTACACATTGTACTGAATAGATAGCTCATGATTAACATTGTACCACCTGATTTGCTGTAACACACAGTATTTTTAGGGAAGCAAGGCATTTGTATAGGATGTGCATTGTAGAGTACGTTTCTATTCTTTATCATGTATTTCTCAGAGTATTCTAGTCAGTCATCTAATCTGCCCATGACCTAACCATTTTGGTGGTCTTAACCAATCATAGCACAGTATGATATGGCGGTAAAATGCATCCAATTACAATTCATTATGTTTACACATATGAATATTACAATATAAACATTTGTTGGCACAGAAAGGGGTATATAAAAAATGATTGATCAAATTCCTCTTGCCACTATCTGACTGGGTTAATAACTTAATATTAAGTAAATATGGACCCATTGTCTTAGACTTGAACTCTTGGACAGAACACTGGGAATCTGATTTCAGCCATAGGGACTTGTGACTCGACTCAACTCAAACATTGGTGACTTTGACTCAACTCAGTTAGCGATAGGGTCTTGTGAATTGACTCGGACGTATGCTAAAGTGACTCGACTACAACACTGCTGCCATTACATGGCTACTGCTACAGCTACAACTAACAATTCTGGCAAGGGGTACCCCGTCTTGGATACTCTTTTCTGCTGCTCCCTCAAAAGCATTAAGCAGACATTTTGATTATACCTCCCTCCCAACAACTCCCTGTTGGGGTGAGTATCTACAAATAAACGCAGCAAGAGGATTACAACAGCTAACGGGAAGCTGAAATCCTGGGGTCTGCCTTATGTTCCCTCAGTTCTACCCCATTTTGAAAAGGTGCTTTTCATTCATGACCAGGCCATGTTTCGGCCATTGTGCCACACCAGGCAAGACAATTGCAGACCTTATTCAATCCGGCAAAGAAATAGGCCTATAGTGTACAGTGTCGGCCTATAATGTAATTTTATAACTATGCCTACCTTGTCCTGATTCCTGACAAAAGCTTATAGGGACTTGTCCTTTTAAGATATGAACATCAGCTACCCAAGTTTATCATGAGTTTTCTTGAGGCTTTTTGCGAAGACATCAATGCTGATGTAAAGGCTTACGTCTTCACAGCAGTACAAACCTGAAATCACTTATCATCATTACATTTTATTCCACATAGTGAAACCAGAGGTCTAGTGGAGGGTAAATGCAAATAAGATTTAAAAAGGGCCTGTTATGAGAGAGTGAGAGATGGCTGTTAATATTGCTAGGCTGTTTGGTCTGGGGGTAGGTAGTGTACCTGATTGCTGAGGGGTTAGGTTGCTAGTTAGAATCTTTACCCGCCATAAGCTACTTTGTGTCAGCAAGTCTCCCCAGTGAAAAATGTCCATATCCACCATTCCATCTCTCATGTACAGACCATTCAAGTAGCTGCACTTAACACCTCACTGATACTGATTGTGTAAGCTACAAACCCAAAATGTCTAAGGAAATGTAGCTAACAGTAATAACATTGCACACATATTCAGAAATCTGGGTTGATGGAATCATTGTTATGCATGTCTTACTCTCCATAATTTCCCGCTCAAGAACCTGCCCCTACCCCACTGCAGAGTGCACAAAAGTACCAAACTACCAGAGGTTTCACAGGTCAACACAGTTCCCCTCCCCCATGCTGCAGTGACAAATCTCTGCCAGGGTTGCCATGTAAGCTATTTGGTCTTTTATTGAGGTACTTTTAAAACTTTGCTGCAGGTGAAAAGTTTTTGTTACGGAGTCTAGTTGATAGGTAATCGACTGGCCGGACTGTTCCCCGGACTCCAGTTGTACGGTTTTGTACAATGCACTAACAAGGCTATTGAACCTGACATTGGTGTCTGTCTGTATTCATTTATCCAACATATCATACCGAAACAACAGTTTTGGTCACTGGGTGCAAGTTTTTATACTACTTCTATATTGCAACGTTATTACCAACATGGTATTTAAAAAAAAATCCATACATTTATTTCCCTGTAACTGCTGAAATGGTGATAGTTTTCAGGCTTTGAGGGCAGGTTTTGAGTAGAACTCCTAGAAAATTGAAATTGACCTGGCAAGCCTGTCTCTGCCTTGAGCATGATCACAACTAAAGTAGCTGTGCATCACGTTTTTTAAGGAAGAGAAGGAAGGTTGCAGACGTTCGCATTCATGCAAGAACGTAAGCTATTAACTAAACTGTTAACCAATATTTTAGCTAAAATTTTATTTGTTGTATTGGCAAGCAATCCATGTTCCTGTTGTCTTTTTTTGTAATTCATGTTAGCTCACCTGTGTCTTTCGGTGGAATCCAACATGCATTGACAACATCCGAAACCCGCATTGTGTCAGATATACTGCATCATGAGATTGAAATTGGTAGGCTTATCCAAACAATTCATTAATGTGCAATTGTTTCTTTGCATGTTTTTACCTTATACTTATTTACTGCTTGCTAATGATTAGCATGCTAACTAGCGGTTAGCGTGCTAGTTTAGCATAAATGGTAAACATGTCTTTGATTCAGAATACATGATTGTGGTTAACCCAATGTTACATTCATTGGAAAATAATATTGCTAGTGTAACTTTAATTGGCTTACAAGCTAGCTAGAAAATCCCATTCCTTTTCATCTGTTTTGTCAAGTCATAAGCATGCATGTGTGCTGAAATATTGAAATAAAGCCCCTCATTAAGTTATTTTTATTTTTTAGCAGTTTTTTTTAATCGCCCTTTCTTACCCAAAGAAAAATAAGTTGCTTGTTATTCTGGCTTTGCATGTAAAATAGTGAAACACCAAAACAGGAAAAAGGATTGTTGGAAAGTGTCAAATTTGGTAGGACTGTGCCAATTAACATGCCTTGCTTTAGCCATATCACTCATACTGTTTCTCGTTTAGTCCATCCATAAAAGCAGATCAGCTTTGGTTGCATCCAGGAACTTGCATAATGTGCTTATGTTATGTATATACTTGCTTTTTTTACCTTGAAAGTCGTCTTAAAGGAAATTGTAATAGATTTTTGTAGGACCTCTATCAGTCAATGATAAGTCATTGGTGTTCTGCAGCCCATCCCCTTTGCTCAGCACAAAACAATCTTGTCAGTCTTTTAAGTCTCAACCATTCTTTTTGTAACTTGTCTTCCTTTACAAAGGCACTGCAGAGGCTAAGAAGACTTATGGAAACTCTAAAAGAAGCATAATTTGAAAAGGAAATTATAAATCCCGAAGCTCAGGTTTGTCAGTTTAGAATGAGGATACTGGGGATGGTTGAATCATATTCAATTGCCTAATTTGCACGACCAATTTTATTGTATCCTTAGATGTCAGACACCCAGGCTGCCAGTACCTCTGGGTCGATAGTCAATGTGTTGGATGATGCACCGCCGTTGAGCAGAACAGACAGTGTATACGTAGATTAGTGTCATTCAACACCAGCACACTGTACGTTCTTGTGAATCAGCTTTGTAAATCAAAGACATGCAAGTCTGATCTTTCATCCCATATTCATTGTATTATAACAAAATGTAAAGTAGAGGAGCACAGAGCCATAACTAATCAAAATGTGCCAGATTCCAAATACTTTTATCTGTCTTAGTTATCCAAAATACTTTTTTTCTGCAATACAGTTGACCAAAGCTACGCTTGGATACAAGACTGATGACTCAATAACCAGTATTGACAACAGTGAAGATGGTTCTGTCCCAGGATCATCAGAGGAAGGCAATTTATATAAAGAAAATCTGACAGGCATGTCTATACCTTACATACACATGGACCTATTCTTAATTACAATGTCCTGTTTGAAAATGACATGTTTTCCAGGAGAGATGTCAGTGATTTGGGCCAAACAGCCAATGACCAAGGGAATGCTGGGACAGAGGAGAGGCTCACACGGTAAGCATGTTTCCTGCTGCCTTCAGTCAGTGCATTTTCACTCTGTAGTGTCAATTTATGACTGTGCTCGTCCAGATCAATTCTGTCTTCATCAGTTAGTGTATTTCCAACCATGCCAGCACAGAACGGTTCAGTTTGGATTGTACAGAAGCTAAGTCGTTAGATCTGGAACTAGTGTGTCAGGATAGATGAAAACATAGAAGGATTACCACGCTTTACATTGTTTTACCTGGGGGAGGGAACTTAATTGAATAAGTATTGCTTTTATTAGAAGGTTTACATTGCAAACAATTTGATGGGCTTAGATTACATACAGATTGAGTCTGACTTGATGTCAGCATTGCACATTCTTCTCTCACATCCTTATCTATGTAGTTATTTAGTTGGGATTGTTAGTTTAACCTCAACACACTCTCTGCAGATACAGCTGTAACCTGGCAGAGTTAATACAGAGAGATGTTCAAGTACTGTATTGTAGTCAACCTTTATTTAATGTAGTCATTCATAATGTCATCTCTTTCCAAAGGTGCCAAAGGAACAAAAAGGTATTGGTCGACAATAGAGGTGGATGCAGTTGAAGATTCCTTGATGAATTTCATCTGAATGGGAAAAACGCCTGGAAAACAAGACTGTGAGAAATGCATTGCTGCTTCTGGCCAAGCGCTAGTAAACAGGGACTGGAGAGCAGTAAAGTTCTATGTACACAACAGAATAGTTGCAGATCAGAGAAAATAAGTGTATGAGATGCTTCTGGATATCTTGATGTACCTCTGACAATTTAATGGGACTTACTTGACTTAAGCTCATAGGCAGTTGACAAATGTCCTCCATCTCACTCTATTCGGGAAGTTTTTCCAGGTGGGTTGTTCACTTTTGGAGTGACTTAAGGTCTCAAGAATATAGCCTGCTGACCTTGAATGATACAGAAAAATAAACATTTTTCTAAACTATTAATCTGTTACTTGGATATATTGAATCCATTATTGAAATGGTTGTTCCAGTTTAAATACTTGACAGAAGAACTACACTACAGCTGTTGTTGCCATCCGTGTTGCATCATTGTGGCATCTACATGCAATATTTTCAGTCATAAAATAGAATGAATGCATCAAATATCGAGAATTTAAACTTATTTATTTTACGCTTCCATTAGGTACAATGTAGGCAGTTGGATAGCTGTTATAGGAGGCATTCTCTTGATGGCTGAGTGGCTGCTGCCAACAGACTCAATCTCTAGCCACTTTAATAATTAATAATTTGATGTAATAAATGCATCACTAGTCACTTAAACAATGCCACGTTAAATAACGTTTACATACCCGATATTTCTCATATGTATATACTGTACTCTATACCATCTACTGCATCTTGCCTATGCCGTTCGGCCATCGCTCATCCATATATTTATATGTACATATTCTTAATCATTCCTTTACACTTGTGTGTGTATAAGGTAGTTGTGAAATTGTTACATTACTTGTTAGATATTACTGCACGGTCGGAACTAGAAGCACAAGCAATTCGCTACACTCGCATTAACGTCTGCTAACCATGTGTATGTGACAATAACATTTGATTTGCAATGTGCGGTATCATTTAGTTGGTAAAATTACAAGTGAACTTGTTTCAAGAAGTCAGCAACTTTAGGTGATTTCCTCATAATAGATTTTTTTTCAAACTCGTGTAATTTCTGTGCTTCTATGATGTCTGGAAAGCATGGTCCTCAAAAGGTATGTATGTATTTATGAAGAGTCCTGAATTGGTTAGAAATATAAGACTGTGTGTGCATGTTTGGTGTATTCGAGTGGTCCATGCGTGTGTGTGTGTGTGTACAGTATTGATCTGAGCGTTGATGCAGGCCGAGGCGACATTGACCCTGGCTGTGAAAGACAGACCACACAAACCTTTAGTTTTCATGACATAGCCAGTAGAATTCCGCTGGATTTGTTCAATAGGCAGTTACAGTATGTTTATGTCAGATGGCATATCATGGTTATATGCATATTAATTGTGCAATATATATATAGTACATGAGGTCACAAGTCAGTATACCATTGAGATAGTGCTACCACACATTGTTACCAATTCTTTCATCCCCATTATTAGTGAATTTCCCACAGCTACTCTTAAAGTCAAAGGGTAAACCAGTTCTCTTATTTATAGCTTACGAATGAATCCTATTCTTTTCCATATGTACTGCCGTAGACTGTATTGTTTGCCTGACACGCTGTGTGTGTGTTGGGGGGGTTCAGGATTGTTGTCTTGCAGTAAGCTACACTTAGCAGCAGCTCAGAACGACTAGGGAATCGAAATAGTTCAAAAATTTTCCATTTTGTCTCCGAAAATGTCATCAGGCCACATCAATTGGCCACATTTGCAGCCAAGGCCTTTGGTGTCCTGCTGCTCTACTTTTGGGGCTGTTTTTCTCAATGTTTTCACTCAATCATGCTTGAAACTGAACTGTTGAATGGGTATCAGCTGTAGAGTAGCCCTGTGTTACCTATGACTTTTTAATAAATATGCTTTTCCTCTCGTGGGTCCATATCGGTCTATGTGTGGGTCCCATACCAGGGTTGGGGTCAATTTGAATTGAAGGTAATTCAGGAAGTGATTAGAATTGACATTCAAAAAGCTTCTGTTTCATTTTGTTCACAAGTAGTTGAACATAGATGCCTTTTTCAATTATTGAATTGGAATGTGTTAATTTACCCTGTCCCATGTACTTTTATTTTGGTATTAGCTTCTTATAGCATCAGCTGTTACTTCAAATATCTATTGCTTGTTGTTTTGTCATGTCTATATGCTTTGACTGCAGTTGAAGTCTTTAACTATTTCGCTGAGGATGTTTTTAAGTGTAGGCCTATGAGATGTCAGTTAATGTGCGAAGCAAATCATTCACAAGCCTCTGTCGCTATGGAGGGAAGCTAGCTGCGGCTAGCCTAGCAGCTAACATGAACCTGCTTGCTAGGCTTGGGCGATATACCGGGGTATTTGGAAATAGTCACGGGATGGTTTTTCAATTGCATCAATACTATTGAAACTATTTATTTGAAGTGTTTTAATTCATTTAAATATTTGTAGGTACTTAAGTAAATAATTGCAGTCAGCTTGTGCAATATGTTAGGAGATAAAGATTGCGTTCTTCATTTCACCTGTCACGTTATTTTTCATTATGAAGCTTACCAGTAGTCCCCAGTCACATGGTATTTGTTTACAAACACACAACGACAAGAGACAGGAGCCTTGTGAGTCACTCACTGTTGTGCAGCACGCACCAGGTGATCTAGTTAGTATGGAATTCACAACTAAATGTTTGCCAGCTAGATAACTTAATAGTTATAAGAGAACTGTCAAAATGTGCTAAATGCTCTGCAGTTGGGCATTTGGTTTGCTAATTTAGTAGCTAGTTTCTAGCTAAGTGGTTACGTTCTTGCAAAATAAAGCTTCTCTTGGTAACAGCAGATAATCCCTTCCTGGATCAAGAGCCTTGCTGTCGAATATTTGTTTTGTGCATGCAGAAAGCAGTAGAATTTGAGTTACTTGTATAACTTTGAGCTGGGCTGTCTGTCCTGCAAATAGTTGTCAGGGACTGGATAAAATGTTCGCAATGCTCTTATTAGCATTTCGCTTGCATTCACTATGGAATTTTACATGTACTTGTTAACATGGCTAACTCTTGGATTAGAGGCTCAGTGGGGTTGGAAAACAGCGCCCCTTGTGTTCAGTGCCTGTATTACCGAATATCCTGGGGTGTCACGAGGTCGGTATGACAATCTGGAGACTGCCCAAGCCTACTTGATTGCTAATGCTAATTGAACAAATCAGTCTTGCTCAATCGATCCTAATTATTTGTACGGGATTTTTTTTTTCTCTGCTGCTACTCTTGTTTTACAGAAACATGTTTGAGTGGGTTTTCTACAGTCAGGTCCATGTTGACACAATATGGAGAATGCATAGGCTGCAAACCAGCACGACGATCACGCATAAACTATAGACGAGTTTCACTCACTACTGCAGTTTGGAGTTAGGTTAATGTTAGAGGCTACTGGAGGAAGTTATGGGGCTTACTTGAACTCTAAGGGAACATGAACCTTTCTACTCCTGTAAATTGTGACTAATAACCCTAATCAAATTCTACGAGATGGGTTTTTGAACGCAGTACTGTATTTTCATTGAAATGGCAGATTTTTTTCTGCTTTCACACAAATGTATAATTCTTTTACTATTTTGTTTCAAATGGTCCCTCTGACATGCATATTTTTGTATGATTTAATACATGTTTGAATCCCACTTCCTTGATATTTTGAAGTTCATTTTAGTCATCCTCCTTGCATGTTTTGTTCCATACCTGTGACTTGGAGAAAACAACTATAGCCCTCCAAGTCTATGCTATACACACCAGCAGCCTACAGTGTTAACTTATTGAGAATGTATATCATTGCACTTAAAATTCAAACTGTTCAGATCTTAACCGGATCAAACTGTAATGTTAATATATTACCCTAAGTCAAACCAGTTTTGGTGTCTTAGACTCAAAAGATTGTTTTCTCCTCATAGTAAAAACACTATTTCATGGTTTGGATTAAAAACACTGGGTATTTGTTTTGTAGAAATTTGCTTTTTCGGGGGGGAAAAGCAATACTTAGCTCTACTGCTGTCTGTGTAGAGGCCTGATTAGAATTGTATTGCAATGACAGGTGAAGTGCTTGTTGAAATCATGCTGCCTTGCTGCGCATTCCTTAAAGTACTTATACCAACGAATACCTGTTTGTCTGTAGCCATAGCTGTTCTTAACCTGTTCAACTCTGACACCCTCTGGTGGCATTTTATAAACGATGCATAATATTGTATACTGCCCTCATAAAGTACATTTCGGTCCTTACAGAAACATGCTTAGGGAAAGAGGAATACCTAGTCAGTTGTACAACTGAATGCATTCAACTAAAATGTGTCTTACGCATTTAACCCAACCACTCTGAATCAGAGATGTGCGGGGCGGGGTCTGCCTTAATCGACATTCACATCATCGGCGCCCAGGGAACAGTGGGTTACCTCCCTTGCTCAGGGGCAGAACGACAGTTAAGTACTGTTAGAAAGCTAAGAACTGTGGGATTCTGATAAGCGTCAAACTGTGACTATTACAGAGTCCGAGATATGGGGGAGGTCCCAATTGTCAGTTGTTGGGAAATAAGAGATTTGAAAGTCTAGGTTCGACATAAAATATGTAACCAATTTCTCGCTGTAAACATGTGCACATTTCCATAGGAACATAGCCATTTTAAAAGCGTGGGGTTTGTGCAATGTTTTTCGTTTTTTTCCAGGATATACACATGAGGAGAAAGCTAAAGTCTACCTATCCATTGTAAATATTCCCCTGTCTGATTCCCAGTTCGTCCACTAGTTAGCAGTAGATCACATGAGTTCTCTTGGCCACTTGAAACCAGTTGCGTCTGGATCCTGTCATTTCCTAATGAGCCACCCCAGGGGGTGAGGGTAGGCCATATCATATCCGCCATGCTGACCCTCAACACGGGGACCCCTCAGGGGAGCCTGCTTAGTCCCTTCCTGTACTCCATGTTTACCTGCGGCTCCAACACCATCATTAAGTTTGCCAATGACACGACTGTGGTAGGGCCTGATCACCAACGACGATGAGACGGCCTATAGGGAGGAAGTCAGACTTATTTTTCCTGGAGGGCCACAATGTGGAGTAATCTTTGGCCAAACCAGGCACACTAGAGTCTGGAGCGATATGATGTTGAATTTGAAATTCAGTTTATGTTGGCACTAATATCACTCCATAACATTCTTGCTATATGTCTTGGTTAATGCCTGGTTGAAAAAAATTAAAGACTGTAGTTCCTAAAGACATGATGGGCCACCACTTGGGTAGAAGCACTACATGGTCCTGTAGCCTACTTTGTCCCATGTAAACAAGTTTAGGATACCAAATGTTACCAAACATCCTACGCTTCCACTAGTCCCAGTCAAATTTATCTTGACCTTTATCAACCCTGCATATGCCCTTTAGCTTTCATTTCAATCTCATTTTATTGTACTTTGTTTGGGACGGCACAAGACACTTAAAAAAAAGTATATTTTTGGTCTAGTGTTAATTTTTTGTACTATGATTTTCTCATAACAATGGAATTTTACTTCTCTATTGCTCAATACTGTATACTATGTGCACACAGTTGTCTGTTGTAGATCTGGAACCACTGACTCCCCTATTCTGGATCTGTGGCCACATGATAAAACCCTTCACCGCCAGTGGGTAGGGGGGCAGCTATTTCTCCAGTTACTTCCACACCTCTGGCCAGGCCAACTACACAGGCAAGTGTGCGCTTTCCACATGATTTAGAGCTACCTCAACTCAGTGCATTCGAGCCAGTTTCACCTAATCCTAGGAAGGAGGATGTCTATGGATTTCCTTGCGGAAATTGTTAAGCAGATAGGTTACTCCATAGGTGAAAATATTGCCTCTTGTTTGGAATCAAAGGCTATGGGAGATGCGGTGGGACAGAAGGTCTAAATGTAGTGGTGAAGGATTATGTCAGGGAACCATTGTGTTTCAGGGGAGATGGATCAGAGGAATGCACATAGGGGTGCATGAGTGGGAGACCATGTTAGTGTACATGCAGAAGAAGGGCTATGGTGGGCAGGAGAGGTCAGATTAAGTTTTGGGTAAGCTGACAGGGAGGGCACGTGACGTGGTAAGAGTAAGCCAACGCAGTAACCCAGTCAAACCGCACAGAGTGACAAGTGAGGTGTTGCACGAGTTAGGGCTCGGTGACATTGACATACCTCACCAAGCTGATGCTCTGGCGGCCCTGGGTGGCAATGCCTTCTTCTCTACAATGGATTTGACCTCAGGCTATTACAATGTGGAGGTGCATGAAGACAACAAGAAGTTTACAGCCTTCACATCTCATTTTGGGTTATATGAATATAACCGTCTTCCACGAGGACTATGCAACAGCCCAGCTACATTCATGAGGATGATGAGCATTTTTGAGGATCAACATTTTTCTAGCCTTCTATGCTACCTGGACGATGTGCTGTTTTTTTCCCCGACTGAAGAACTTGGATTGCAACGCTTGGAGTCAGTTTTTGAGCGTCTCAAGGCCCATAATCTGAAACTGTCTCCATAGAAATGCCATTTCATGAAGAGGTCAGTGCGGTTCTTAGAGCATGTCATCAGTGAAGGTGTGGCCACAGACCCAGAAAAAGTGAAGGCTATTGCAGGGATGACAGAGAAGGATCTCATGGAGGATAACACGGACGTGCCCTCCCAGGGGAAGATTCGGTCCTTTCTCGGAATGATAGTCTATTACCAGCAGTTCATTGAGGGGTGCTCCACCATCGCTAAGCCGCTGCATGGGCTGACAACTGGGACGAAGGCACCACGCCATGGGAAAGGCAAGAGGAAAAGAGGAATACAAAGGAAACTCACAGCAGCAGACTGGACTGGTGAGTGCAAACAGGCCTTTTAGTTAGTTAAAACAAGCTCTCCTCGATCAGGTCATGCTAGCCCATCCTGATTTTAGTAGACCTTTCTTGCTGTCTGTAGACACATCTAGTAATGGATTAGGTGTTGTCCTCTCCCAAGTGCCAGAGGATGGGTCTGCAGCCAGGCACGTAGCATTCGCTAGCAAATCTCTGACTGTGCATAAGTAAAAGTATCCTGCCCATAGGTTAGTTTTTTGCTTTACGCTGGACCGGCTGTGAGAAGTTTAGTCATTGGCTAAGGGGCAAGCCTTTTACTGTATGGACAGACAACAACCCATTAACGTACATCCTGTCCAAGCCCCAAAAGACGCTGTGAACAGAGATGGGTCGCTAAACTCGCTCCATTCGAGTTTGAGAAAGTACATCCCGGTCCCAAAAATGTCATTGCTGATGCACTCAGTAGACAGCCATTTGTGCAGCTGAGCGCTCTCCACCGTATCACAAGGGTTCCATATAAGGCCTTGCTGGAAGAAGCTGCGGGAGTACATGCTGAGAAGGTGCAAGATGTGTTCCGCTGGTCGAACCACACATTCGACCTCGAAAGCTGCTCACCGTCAATTGAGGCAGATGCCTGTGAAATTGTCAGGGACTGCCAAACTACCTCCTATCCTTCTCCTGGTTCTCTGTCAAAGGAAGCGGTGTCCGCAGTCCTGAGGTCGCTGGTCTACAGAACTGTGCGCTGCTACTGCCTCAGTTCACTCAGTCGCTGGTGCCATCTGAGATGTCAGATGTGAGAGGGCTGTCGACCTGATATCAAAGCAGCGCCAGGATGATGCACTCGCCAGAGTTGTCTTCTATGTGGACAGGGGCCGTAACCTTCTAGGAGGGAACGTGGCCATGAACCAATCAAGGCTCTGCGGATTCTGAAGACCTCGGAGAAGCTCACTCTGAAAATGGCTGTACTATATCGCGTTACCAAAAGTTTGCTGTCAAAGAGCAAGACGTACCAGTATGTAGTACCCACCTCAATGAGGGTGACAGTTTTGAAGGGTGTCCACGATGAAGCCGGTCATCAGGGGCAACAGCGGACGTTGTAATTGACAAGACAGAGATTCTTCTGTCATGGTCTGGAGTCGGATGTGAGAGAGTGAGAGAATATGTCAAGACCTGCAAGAGGTGTGTGTTCAGTAAGGCCCCCCGAGCCAGAGGCCAGAGCTCCACTGGAGAACATCATCACGACTGAGCCCCTCAAGTTGGTGTGTGTGGACTTCTGGTCTGCTGAAGACTCCAAGTCCTTGGCAGTTCTGGTCGTCACTGATCATTTTACTAAGATGGCCCATGCCTTCTTGTGTCCGAACCAATCAGCTAAAGCAGTGGCCCTTCAGCTGTGGAACAACATCTTCTGTGTGTATGGTTTTCCTCGTTGTATCCACTCTGACCAAGAGGCCAACTTTGAAAGTAAAGTGATTGCTGAGTTGTTGAGTGCTGCAGGAGTCGCACACAACTCCCTACCATCCGATGGGGAACGGGGGAGTCGAAAGGTTCAATAGACCGCTGGGAAACATGATCGGGGCTTTACCTACGAGAGCGAAGCACAGGTGGCCCTAGAAGCTGAAGTCGTTGACCTTTGCCTACAACTGTACAGTCCATGAAACCACGGGCCACGCCCCTTTCCAGTTGATGTTTGGGAGAACCCCACGTCTGCCTGTCGACATGATGTTTGGTACGGCGCTACTTAAAGGATGGGGGACAAGGGTTTATTTAATAGAAAAGTGTTTGAGGCTTGGGGGCAGTTTTTGCCAAATAATTATTATGAATGTACCATTTCAGAAAATATTTTAAATCAGTCAATATTTTTAAATCCAAAGAAAGTGTAATAATATGATGTTTTGTAAATATTTTATGAGGGCTGGGATGAGGCAGATAGGTGACATAACATATGAGGTAATTCCTGTGTTCCTTCCATTTCAGGCAATATATGATAATGTGGTTGAAGTAGATGAAGACATAAGTAAAACTACTGTGGAGAATATGTACAAGGAAATATTAGGATGTATTCCTGGGGAGTGGGTGATTTTTAATAAATAAAGAGGTGGTCAAAAGATCTAGGGGTTTACCGGTTTTATATTATGAAAGTATCTATAGAATGTGAAGACAATGATTTTAAATTGAAACATAATAGGATTTTTACAAATGTGGTTTTGCATCAAATAAATAGGGATATTAAAAGAGAATGTGATATTTGGGGTACGGTGGTGGACAATTTTCCACTAGTTTTTAAAAGGGCTTTTAGTAAAACATTGGGGAGAAGAGATTTTTACTGGGGTGGAGAGGGGGAGGTTGTTTATTTTTGGTTTAAATGGGAAGTACAGTTTTAAATTTTAATTTGGCGAATTTTGTACTAAGTCATGCTAGATATGCAATAAGATTAAGAAAGAATTTAGGTCATTGTGAAGGGAAAATTGAGTGTGGAGTTTTTTTTAAGGAGTATTTTAGAGATAATATATAGATACGGTGGAGGACATTTTGAACAACTACTTGTGTGGGGGAGTACATTTATTGAAAAACTGTGAAATGGAAAACTTGTATTTAATTATTAATTGGTTTTAGTGGATAATTGTGTTGTTTTTCTTTACTTTCTAAAACTTTTTTTCTGATTTTTGTAAAGGGTGAATTGTTCATCCTTTTTTATTGTTGCCTGAATGTTGTAAATATGTATTTTTTTTATATAATAAAATATATTTTTAAATGCGCCCGATCTCGGAAGCTAAGCAGGGTCGGGCCTGCTTAGTACTTGTATGGGAGACCGCCTGGGAATACCAGGTGCTGTAAGCATTTTGCTCCAGCAGAGGGTTCTCTTGTGTCATGCGTGGAGCAACTGCCTTTTATTTATCACCCTAATAATGTCTTTTTATTGGACTAAATGCAGTTTGTTAGTGCTCCCCTGATCAAATCAAATAATGGACAGTGCGTTTCCCTCAATCGAGGCAGTGCATTCAGCATTTGTTTTTAGGCTAGGAGACTGTCATGTGGTCCATTAGGGCCCTGTAAAATCCACTCAATGTTTTTGCCTGATTCTCCCCCCCCTATATAATGTATTCTCCATCTACATTTCCCCGTTCACGATGTCCCTGTTTCTGCAGGTTTTCGCTGTCAAAAGTACACCTTTTTAATAGAAACATAACACGATCGGATGTTCTATATCCACGACAACGTTTAAAACCCTAGCAGGAAACCACCTTTTGAGGTCTGGGAAAAAATGAAGACATATCAATTTTGGGGTGTAGTTACCCTTTATAAAGGCAAGTGTGCGCCAGGAAGAGCATGACCGACGTAGGTTTACCATGTTGCGAAATAAGGTGATAAAAGAAATCAGACAGACCATGTGAACATAAACCCGAGCTGTGTATTGCCGCTTTCCATGTTGTCTGGTGTCTGTAGCTTGTGAGGTGTGGAAACACTGTTGCTTTTATGAATTTTGTCTTTTTGTTCTGTTGCTCTGTCTGTATGCTATGTCTTGCTTGTCATATGTTGCTCTGCGTGTACTCACTTTGTCTATATTGTAATTGTTTTTAATAACCTGCCCAGGGACTGCGGTTGAAAATTAGCCTGCTGGCTAAAACCGGCACTTTTACTGAAACATTGATTTAATGTGCACTGTCCCTGTAAAAATAAAATAAACTCAAATAAACTCAAACCAGGCAGACAGTCAGAAACGTGCAACTATTTTCCATCGTCAAATTCTTGGATCTTTCACAGCAAAGAAACACGGAGTTAGCGAGAGAGAGATAGGAGGGGCAAAGCTCGGCATAGGTAGGCATGGATTTAGCGATGAAGAGAGAGAGAGACGGGAGGGGCAAAGCCATGCATGGAGTTAGCGATGAAGAGAGAGAGAGACGGGAGGGGCAAAGCCAGGCATGGAGTTAGCGATGAAGAGAGATGGGAGGGGCAAAGCTAGGCATAGGTAGTCATGGATTTAGGCATGGATTAGAAAGAGAGAGACAAAGGGCAGGGGCATGGATTTAGCGATGGAGAGAGAGAGACCAGGCATGGAGTTAGCGATGAAGAGAGATGGGAGGGGCAAAGCTAGGCATAGGTAGTCATGGATTTAGCGATGAAGAGAGAGACGGGAGGGGCAAAGCCAGGCATGGAGTTAGCGATGAAGAGAGATGGGAGGGGCAAAGCTAGGCATAGGTAGGCATGGATTTAGCGATGGAGAGAGAGAGAGACGGGAGGGGCAAAGCCAGGCACGGAGTTAGCGATGAAGAGAGAGAGAGATGGGAGGGGCAAAGCTAGGCATAGCTAGGCATAGCATTAGGAGAGGGATGGGAGGCAAAGCAGGCATAGGTTAGCGATGAAGAGAGGGATGGTTAGGGGCAAAGCTAGGGCATAGGTAGGCAAAGCGGCATTTAGCGATGAAGAGAGAGAGAGAGAGACAGGAGTTAGCGATGGGGCAAAAAGCCAGGCATGGAGTTAGCGATGAAGAGAGAGAGAGACGGGAGGGGCAAAGCCAGGCATAGGTAGGCACGGAGTTAGCGATGGAGGGGGAGAGAGAGAGAGAGAGACGGGAGGGGCAAAGCTAGGCATAGCTAGGCATAGGTAGGCACAGAGTTAGCGATGGAGAGGGATGGGAGGGGCAAAAGCCAGGCATGGAGTTAGGCAAGAGAGATAGGTAGGCACATGGATTTAGCGATGAAGAGAGGGAGGGGCAAAGCCAGGCATGACAGGAGGGGGGAGGGGCAAAGCCAGGCACAGAGTTAGGCATGGATGAAGAGAGAGAGAGAGAGAAAGAGGCATGGGTTAGGGAGAGGGGAGGGGCAAAGCTAGGCATAGGTAGGCACAGAGTTAGCGATGGAGAGGGATGGGAGGGGCAAAGCCAGGCATAGGTAGGCACGGATTTAGCGATGAAGAGAGAGACAGGAGGGGCAAAGCCAGGCACAGAGTTAGCGATGAAGAGAGAGAAGAGAGAGAGAGGAGTTAGCGATGAAGAGAGAGAGAAAGAGAGAGACAGGAGGTGCAAAGCCAGGCATAGGTAGGCATGGATTTAGCAATGAAGAGAGAGAGAGACGGGAGGGGCAAAGCCAGGCATAGGTAGGCACGGAGTTAGCGATGGAGATAGATGGGAGGGGCAAAGCTAGGCACGGATTTAGCGATGAAGAGAGAGAGAGAGAAGGGAGGGGCATAGGTAGGCACGGAGTTGGCGATGGAGAGAGAGAGAGATAGGAGGAGCAAAGCTAGGCATAGGTAGGCATGGAGTTAGGGATGAAGAGAGAGATGGGAGGGGAAATGCCAAGCATAGGTAGGCATGTTGCCACCAGGCAGACAGTCAGAAATGTGCAACTATTTTCCATACTGTACAACACAAATTATTGGATCTTTCACAGCAAAGAAAGATGGAGTTAACGATAGAGAGAGATGGGAGGGGCAAAGCCAGGCATGTTGGCTACCAGGCAGACAGTCAGAAACATGCATCAGTAATCAAAAGATTTAGGCTATAGGTGTAATATTCATATGTGTAAACATACTGAATTGGAATTGGATGCATTTACCGCCATATCATGCTGTGCTATGATTGGTTAAGACCACCCAAATGGCTAGGTCATGGCAGATTGATCCTGGTTGGCGATATGTGAACATGCCTGTTATAGCTAGCTAATTAAGAGCTACTTTAAGAAATATCCTGTAGTACTGCATTGTATTATTTTGTGCAAAGTGTGCAAAACAAGACATGGTGTCAGAATAAAAGGCCTTACAAGAGGGATTTTTCTGGAGTTCCTTCACCTCGAATGGACTGGGAGTCTACAAACTTACCCGATGCATGGCGCAAGTACAAACAGCATGTGGAGCTTATGTTCACGGGTCCTCTGAAGGACAGTGGAGAAGAGGAAAAATGCAGCTACCTGCTCCTCTGGATCGGTGAAAAAGTGAGAGATATTTACATGGACACTTAACAAGGCTGAATCAAAGGTACTGAAAACATACTACGATCTTTTTGAAGCATATGTTGTGCCGAAGACCAATACGATTTTCGCTAGGTACAAATTCCATGAGAAAATACAGGGAGCTAGAGAGTCTTTTGAACAGTTTGTGACAGAGCTGCGTCTGCTTGTGAAAGACTGATTATGGATGAGATCGTCAGGGACCGTATTGTATTTGGAATACACTCACCGCGAGTGAGAGAGAAACCTTTGAATGTTGGGTCTGAGGTAACGCTGGTGCACAGAGAGAACGGAGAGAGACATAACTCCAAAATGGAGCGACACAGACTCAAAACATGTGGATACAAAGTACATGGCGAACAAGGAAATTGCCCAGCTAAAGGCATACAGTGTGCTACATGTGGAAAATGGAATCACTTTGCAAAAGTGTGCAGAACTTACCGTGGAAAAACAGTACTCACAGTGAGTGAAGATGAAATGTCAATCAAAGAGTCAAACGCTGATGAACTGTTTATTGATTCAGTGACACAGAAAAGTCAAATATCAGAGACAGAGCAAGCCTTTGCTGACATTGAGATAGGAACACAAGGCACAAAGCTAAAGTTCAAACTAGACACTGGTGCACAAGTAAACATTATTCCTCTGAATAAGTACCGCAGCTTGACATCTGAGTACGATTTACAGCCCACCACGCGCAGACTGACTGGTTATGATGGTGAACAGCTCCCAGTAAAAGGCACATGCACTTTCAAATGCAAATACAAGGAAAGTGACATGATGTTGGACTTTTATGTTGTTGACACTAGAGCGCCTGCAGTGCTAGGTCTTAAAGCATGTTTAGACATGGACCTCATCAAGCTAGTTTTATCAGTGACAGCACCAGTAGAGACAATTTACTGGAGGAGTTTGCTGATGTTTTTACAGGAATATGATTATTCCCAGGACAATGTACCATTCACCTTGACCCAGACGCAACCCCTGTGGTCTACCCACCGAGAAAGATTCCCCTTGCTCTCCGTGCCTGTCTGAAGAAAGAGTTGGAGAGCATGGAGCAATGTGACATACTCACAAAGGTTACAGAACCGACTGACTGGGTGAACGCGTTAGTGGTGGTGGAGAAACCTCGCATAGGCAAGCTCCGAGTATGTCTCGACCCAAGAGACTTGAACAAGGCTATCAAACCATGATAGCCATGATAGACTTGAACCATGAGATTATCGCAGCCCTAGACGAGTTTCAGTGAAAGATTGACGAAGTGTACGAAGGCCTCGACGGAGTTGTGGCAATTGTGGATGACATCCTTGTCTATGGTTGAGCCAAAGAGGAGCACGACCGAAACCTCCGCGCGATACTGCAAAGGTTCCGCAAGAGAGGAGTCTGGCTCAACCCCGAGAAGAGCACAGTTGGAGTTACAGAGGTCAGTGACTGGAATCAAGCCAGATCCACAGAAGATCTTAGCCATAAAAGAAATGGAGCCACCAAAGAACCGTGCAGAGCTGGAAACAGTGCTTGGCATGGTCAACTACTTAGCCAAGTTTGCACCCAGCCTCTCCAATGCTAAGGCACCCCTGTGTCAACTGCTAAAGCAGTCCAGTGAGTTTCTCTGGGACAAGCAACACGACATTGCTTTCCAGAATGTGAAAGACGTGATCACGGGAGAACCAGTACCAATCCTTGCATACTACGACCCCGACAAAGAGCTCAGACTCCAAGTGGACGCGTCGAAGTATGGACTAGGTGCAGTGCTACTGCAAGAAGGAAAGCCCATCGGCTACGCTTCCAAATTTCTCACAGACTGAAATCAACTACGCTCAAATCGGAAAGGAGCTCTACGCCATTCTGTTTGGATGTAAACATTTCCATCAGTACATATATGGACGACAAGTCATTGTGGAATCCGACCACAAGCCCCTTGAGTCAATCGTGAGGAAACCACTAGCCGCTGCCCCGGCAAGGCTACAGAGAATGATCCTTCAACTACAAAAATACGACTTCACAATCACTCACCGCCCAGGCAAAGACATCCCTGTCGCAGACACACTCTTCAGGAAGTTTCTTACCTATAAGGACAGCAGCCTCAGTGAAGGCATGGACATGCAAGTGTACACTGTGTACAGTGACTTACCAGTTAGTGACACAAAACTGAAGGAGATCCAAGCAGAAACAGAAAAGGACTCAACAACTCGCACAGCTGAGAAAAGTCAAATAAGATCGATGACCTGAGGAGACGAGAAAATGCCCTCACAGCATCTCAGAATTCTGGAACAATCGTGATGAAATATCACAGATCAACAGAATAATTTTCAAAGGAAAGAAGACATTATTCCTACCAGTCTCAGAGAAGAGATTTTGACAAAGATCCATGCTGGACTCATGTTTTGTCCCGGAATGTGCAAACAAATAGAGGAAATTGTTGGTAAATGCGCCATATATCTTGAACGACGCCCCTAACACCAAAGAGCCAATGTTACCTCACTGTATCACAGACCGACCTTGGCAGGTCGTGGCAACCGATCTGTTCTCATGGAACAACGAGGACTACATCGTAACAGTGGACTACTACAGCAGATACTTCGAACTCAACAAGCTTCACAGCACCACATCTGCAGCCGTGATACACAAGCTGAAAGCAGCCTTTGCCAGGCATGGCATTGTGGAGACTTTAATATCTGACAATGGGCACTGTTACAAATCAAATGAGTTTGAATCCTTCACAAAACCATGGGAGTTGACACATGTTACCACAAGCCCACATTACCCTCAAAGTAATGGCCTTACTGAAAAATCTGTGCAGATGGCTAAATCACTCATGGACAAAGCAAAAGCAGACAAGAGGGACCCCTACCTCAGTCTCCTTGAATACCGCAACACAGCCCAGCTGTTGATGAGCCGCAGACTTCGCTCAATCCTTCCCAGCACCAAGCAGCAGCTGCAACCTGAGGTTGTCAGTTACAAGGAAATGCATGGAAAATGTGCACAGAGACAACAACAACAAAAGCGATACTACGACAGGTCAGCTAGACCACTGCCACCACTGATCGACGGAGAGTCAGTTAGAATCCAGGAGCATGGCCTCTGGAAGCCAGCCATCGTCATCCAGCCAGCTGACACTGAACGTTCATATCACGTCCGAAACCACAGAAGGATCACACCGCAATCGTCGTCACCTACTGAACACAAAACAACAACACACTGATGAGATTAACTGTTCCCCTGAAAGAGAATGTGATGGACTAAACACACACATAGCAAAACATACACCATACTTACCTGCAACACCACAAGAGCTGTTATCGATGGATCAAAATGTTCGGTAAGACTTTATATTAAGGTCCCTTAATATACCATTTATAAACTGTTTGTAAAGAGTTTACTTACCATTTATTAATCATTATTCCTACATTTGCAAATGTCAATAAGAAATCTATAAATAGTTATTTACACATTTATAAACGCTATTTTAAATGATTTGTTCATGACTTATCAGATAATTAATAAGGTGTTTGATCATAGTATGTTCACAATTTGTAAATGATTAATAATGTACTACTAATGTACTATAAACCAGTTATAAAGGAGTTATTGTCAAGGCATTTGTTAATGGTTGATTAATGGTTTGACTCACCATTTATATATGTATTTATAAATGTCATGAATGGTGTATTTATTAATGAGTGCATTTATGAATGTGAGTACATGCACTTACTAATACCTCAGTGCCTCACTAATAGCCCCTAATCTAAAGTGTTCACTATATATACACTTTATAAATGTTTATAAATGACTTGTTACTCCCCAAAGGCTAGCACACATCAGTAGACAGTACCTCTCCACCAATGGCTAAAAGTAATCTAAATAACGCAATGGTAAAATAAGAAGTACACAACACAAGGAAGTATAAGACATAACAAAAAAATGTGATTCCATTCAAATGTGACGTCTAGCGTTGGGGTGAGTTGCTGCCGGAAGTGTTGTGGAATAACCTAGCATGCTGATGAAAAAGGCAGTTAAATAAAAACTAGCAGTATTTCAATCTTCTCGATTTCGAGGCTTGGATGATAGGATAATTTGTGGAAGTCCGGATCTTCCCCTTAGTGAGTGTTACTTGACCCCTCTCCCTCTTTACCTCAGCCCACCGACCAGCAGGGCATTCATGACACGGGTAGGTGTGCAGCTCTGCACCATGTGACCCAGGGCAAAGTTGGCGCCCTGCCGGATGAAGACGTTGGCCTCGCTGGCTTTGTGGAGCAGCACGCGTGCCGTCCCCTCCACCTCACTGTCCATGGCCCTCTGGAGGTGGACGTACATGTCACCCAGTGTGGCCATGGCAGCACAGGACACTGCAGAGCGCAGGTTCTTCACCTGAATCATAATAACACACACAGGACCAGCTATTAATGTTGAGCAGTACAACCCACGGACATCAGAAACATGACACAATCATTTGACTTGTTCTCCAAATGTAGCAGATTTGTGCAGATGAATGAATAGGGCAGTGCATGAATACAGCTACCTCATTTATAATGGCAAGGCAGATATCATGGAGTTTAGGCATCAGTATGTCCATGTGGTTCTGAGCCATCACACGGAGATAGGTCAAGCCCTCGATCTTCTTCTCCCTGCAATTCAGTGAAAGAAACGTAAGCATTTTACACAACATTTTCCAAAAACATTATAATGATGTTCATCAATTTGGACTCTGGTCTCTTATTTTCAGAAGTTTCTACGCTCTGTAGCTCAAATCTACATTTCCACTGTGCTTCCTTTAGCCTAGCTCCATTGGTCTTGTCGACAGTGAATGCTCACCAGTCATCAGAGGCAGAGTGGAGCAGCTTGAAGGTCTTAGTCAGGGCCTGCTGTGGGTTGGACAGGGGCTGCAGTCTGGCCTGGTTCTTAATTTGGCCCTTTGGCTCACTGGCTTCCTTCTTGTCTATGGGTTAACAGCAGACATCTATCTCTCTATGAACTGTATGTATTTATTTATGTATTTACTCATTTCCATATCTGTTTGTAGCTTTTAACACTAGTTCATTATGATACCATTTTAAATATAGCACATATATTTTTGGAGCTCAACCTGCTCAGAAGCAGGGTCAAATTTGCCTTGAGTAGAGGTTATCTCACTGTGAAACAGTGTGGAAAAATGTCTTAGCCCTGGGCTAAGGCCATGTGTCCCTTCCCTCCCTCCTGTTTTTCTATCACTCTACCTAGCTTCATCTCCCTGTCTTATTTACATTAGTGTGAGTACATGAGAGGGACTGACCTGAGCCGGTGGCAGGCTGAGGAACCTTATAGGCCGAGGCTGTTTGCTCCTGGGCTTGGTAGGAGGGGGAGCAGGCCTGGGTGGGCTGTCACGCAACATGACCGGGGTCCCAACATCCAAGTAGTCACGGAGCTCCGCAGGGGTGTTCATATCCACTGAGCTCAGGCTTCCCAGAGAGCTGGTGGCTATTTCCCCCGTGGACATGTCCAAGCCCAAACTTCTCCTGCCCATGGCCTTCACCTCATGTACCCCCTTTGGCGTAGACCAGAAAATAATGATCCCATCATAGAAATACATATAGAACGAGTATATACATAAACTAATACACAGAGAGATCCTGTATTCCAGGATCTATTCTATCATGCTGTCAAAAAGAGAGTATCCTTTCTGACCTGTACCCCCGCACACTGACTCGGTACCAATAGCCCCTGTATTTAGCCTCGTTATTGTTATGTCATTATGTTACTTTAAGTATTATTACTTTTTTACTTTATTATTTATTTATTTTTACTTTATTATTTATTTGGTAAATACTGTCTTAACTCTTCTTGAACTGCACTGTTGGTTTCACGGCAAGGTCTACACTTGTTGTGCTCGGCACATGTGACAAATAAAGTTTGATTTGATTTTAAGACATGGAACCACTATCTGTTTTGGCAATTTATCAGTCCAAGTATAATTCTGAAGTGCAAATTTTCACATTTACAATAAATTCGAAGTCCATCCTACCTTCCAGGCCTCCTCCTTCAGGTGAGGCTCGATGTCCCTCACCTCCTCCATCAGGTCAATGGGTCCGTTGTTGTCAGCACAGCCCTGGTCCGACTGGACTTTCAGGGCTTTGATTCCCCGCCTGCCCTTCTTCTTCTTGCCCCTCTTGGAGGGAGCTCCAGTTGGAGGGACGGGAACAGGCCTCACTCTACTGCTGCTGAATGACTTATTTACCTGGATGGACTCCAGAGATTGAGATCCGGGTTGAACTTGGGCTCCGTCCACCCCCACCACGTTCTTCAGTGGGGCCAGAGCTATGTGTTCAAGCCTTCGTGGCAAAGGCCTCGGTGGAGCTTTCGGCCGTGGAATGCACTGAATAGAGGGGACGAAGTGGTGTGCGAAGGTGCTGCCAACCCCGATGATAGCAGTGCGGATATAATTCTCATGGATTGCACTTATCTTTCTTTGCTTTGCTTCCATGGCCTCTCTCTCAGCTCTCTGCATCTGCAGAAGTCTGGCATCACTGATGAAGCCACTATGGCCCTCTGCGATTGGGTAGCTCTCCTGATAGCCCTGGATCACAATGGTACAGTATGAAATGTATAGCAGAAGTGAAGTAGGCAAAATAGTCTCTACAGTGTGTCATAAAAAAGTTTTAAGCTAAATATTTTATGGATGTAGGCCTACTGTATGTCTATGAAACCACAAAATAAACAGTGATATTTTTGGAAAAACGTTTGAAAAACTGATGAGCCTTGAAAACTGGTTTCAAGCCATGTTTTGCTTCCTCAGGTTTTCGATGACACTCCTCATCTCTGAGTTCTCCTTCTGGAGTTTGTCAAACTCACTTGATTTTCTTCCTCGATAAGCCATTGATGATAAATATTAACACTCTCAAAATAAGAACTTAACCTATCTCTGTGAGAGATCTATCATTGAAATGAGTGGAAATTAAATGTTGCTTGTCAGATGGAACCAGGAATGATATCATGGCAAGGCTTCCGTTACATTGTGATGTCATAATGGTGTCTGTTGAGTGCTGAGCACATCAGCACATGGTGAACATTAATGAAAGCTTTTTGATTCCCATATAAAATCATGAATGTGGTGAATTTGTAAATACTATATATATATATAGACACCCCCAATAAAGGAGTGGGGACCACAAACCACTTCTCAGTTCCTATGCTTCCTGGCTGATGTTTTGGTCACTTTTGAATGCTGGCGGTGCTTTCACTCTAGTGGTAGCATGAGACGGAGTCTACAACCCACACAAGTGGCTCAGGTAGTGCAGCTCATCCAGGATGGCACATCAATGCGAGATGTGGCAAGAATGTTTGCTGTGTCTGTCAGCGTAGTGTCCAGAGCATGGAGGCGCTACCAGGAGACAGGCCACTACATCAGGAGACGTGGAGGAAGCCGTAGGAGGGCAACAACCCAGCAGCAGGACCGCTACCTCCTCCTTTGTGCAAGGAGGATCACTGCCAGAGCCCTGCAAAATGACCTCCAGCAGGCCACAAATGTGCATGTGTCTGCTCAAACGGTCAGAAATAGACTCCATGAGGGTGGTATGGGGGTCCGACGTCCACAGGTGGGGGTCGTGCTTACAGCTCAACACCGTGCAGGACATTTGGCATTTGCCAGAGAACACCAAGATTGGCAAATTTGCCACTGGCGCCCTGTGCTCTTCACAGATGAAAGCAGGTTCACACTGAGCACATGTGACAGACGTGACAGTCTGGAGACGCCGTGGAGAACGTTCTGCTGCCTGCAACATCCTCCTGCATGACCAGTTTGGCGGTGGGTCATTCATGGTGTGGTGTGGCATTTCTCTGGAGGGCCGCACAGCCCTCCATGTGCTCGCCAGAGGTAAACTGACTGCTATTAGGTACCGAGATAAGATCCTCGGACCCCTTGTGAGACCATATGCTGGTGTGGTTGGCCCTGGGTTCCTCCTACTGCAAGACAATGCTAGACCTCATGTGGCTGGAGTGTGTCAGCAGTTCCTTCAAGAGGAAGGCATTGATGCTATGGACTGGCCACCTCGTTCCCCAGACCTGAATCCAATTGAGCACATCTGGGACATCATGTCTCGCTCCATCCACCATTGAAAATAAGAATTTGTTCTTAACTGACTTGCCTAGTTAAATAAAGGTAAAATACAGGCACGTGGAGGCCAGACACACTACTGAGCCTCATTTTGACTTGTTTTAAGGACATTACATCAAAGTTGGATCAGCCTGTAGTGTGGTTTTCCACTTTAATTTTGAGTGTGACTCCAACTCCAGACCTCCATGGGTTGATAAATTTGATTTCCATTGATAATTTTTGTGTGATTTTGTTGTCAGCACATTCAACTATGTAAAGACAAAAGTATTTAATAAGAATATTTCATTCATTCAGATCTAGGATGTGTTATTTTAGTGTTCCCTATTTTTTTGAGCAGTTTATATAAACTCAGCAAAAAAATTAACGTCCCTTTTTTAGGACTCTGTCTTTCAAAGATAATTCCTAAAAATCCAATTAACTTCACAGATCTTCATTGTAAAGGGTTTAAACACTGTCCCATGTTTCCCACGCACAATCCCTACATCAGTGCTCAGACTACCCGCAATAAGCTGAGAGGCTGAACTGAGGGCTTGTAGGCCTGTTGTAAGGCAGGTCCTCATTAGACATCACCGGCAACAGCGTTGCCTATGGGCACAAACCCACCGTCAGGACTGCCAAAAAGTGCTCTTCACTGACGAGTCGCGGTTTTGTCTCACCAGAGGTGATGGTCGGATTTACATTTATCGTTGAAGGAATGAGCGTTACACCGAGGCCTGTACTCTGGAGCGAGATCGATTTGGAGGTGGAGGGTCCGTCATGGTCTGGCGCAGAGTGTCACAGCATCATCGGACTAAGCTTGTTGTCACTGCAGGCAGTCTCAATGCTGTGTATTACAGGGAAGACATCATCCTCCCTCATGTGGTACACCTCCTGCAGGCTCATCATGACATGACCCGAGCCATACTGCTCGTTCTGTGCATGATTTCCTGCAAGACAGGAATATCAGTGTTCTGCCATGGTCAGCGAAGAGCCCGGATCTCAATCCCATTGAGCACATCTGGGACCTGTTGGATCGGAGGGTGAGAGCTAGGGCCATTTCCCCCAGAAATGTCTGTGTACTTGCAGGTACCTAGGTGGAAGAGTGGGGTAACATGGTACAGCAAGAACTGTCAAATCTGGTGCAGTCCATGAGGAGGAGAAGCACTGCAGTACTTAATGCAGTTGATGGCCACACCAGATTCTGTTTGTTACTTTTGATTTTGACCATTGATTTTGATTATTCCATTTCTGTTAGTCAAATTTCTGTGGAACTGGTTCAGTTTATGTCTCAGCTGTTGAATCGTGTTATGTTCATACAAATATTTACACATGTTAAGTTTGCTGAAAATAAACGCAGTTGACAGTGAGAGGTCATTTCTTTTGTTGCTGAGTTTATATATATATATATATATATATATATATATATATATATACTGTATACAGTTGAAGTCGGAAGTTTACATACACATGGGCCAAATACATTTAAACTCAGTTTTTCACAATTCCTGTAATTTAATCCTAGTAAAAAAATCCCCTGTTTTAGGTCAATTAGGATCACCACTTTATTTTAAGAATGTGAAATGTCAGAATAATAGTAGAGAGATTTATTTATTTCAACTTTTATTTCTTTCATCACGTTCCCAGTGGGTCAGAAGTTTACATACACTCAATTAGTATTTGGTAGCATTGCCTTTAAATTGTTTAACTTGGGTCAAATGTTTCGGGTGGCCTTCCACAAGCTTCCCACAATACGTTGACTGAATTTTTGCCCATTCCTCCTGACAGAGCTAGTGTAACTGAGTCAGGTTTGTTTGCCTCCTTGCTCGCACACGCTTTTTCAGTTCTGCCCACAAATTTTCTATAGGATTGAGATCAGGGCTTTGTGATGGCCACTCCAATACCTTGACTTTGTTGTCCTTAAGTCATTTTGCCACAACTTTGGTCTGGTCCTCTGACAAATCAACTGTAAATGTCGGTGTTCCTCAAGGTTCCGTTTTAGGACCACTATTGTTTTCACTCTATATTTTACCTCTTGGGGATGTCAATCAAAAACATCATGTTAACTTTCACTGCTATGCGGATGACACACAGCTGTACATTTCAATGAAACATGGTGAAGCCCCAAAATTGCCCTCGCTAGAAGCATGTGTTTCAGACATAAGGAAGTGGATGGCTGCAAACTTTCTACTTTTAAACTTGGACAAAACAGAGATGCTTGTTCTAGGTCCCAAGAAACAAAGAGATCTTCTGTTGAATCTGACAATTAATCTTAATGGTTGTACAGTCGTCTCAAATAAAACTGTGAAGGACCTCGGCGTTACTCTGGACCCTGATCTCTCTTTTGAAGAACATATCAAGACCATTTCAAGAACAGCTTTTTTCCATCTACGTAACATTGCAAAAATCAGAAACTTTCTGTCCAAAAATGATGCAGAAAAATCCTGACTAAATTTGATCATATTACTCCAGTGCTAGCATCCCTACACTGGCTTCCTGTCAAGGGAAGGGATGATTTCAAGGTTTTACTGCTAACCTACAAAGCATTACATGGGCTTGCTCCTACCTATCTCTCTGATTTGGTCCTGCCGTACATACCTACACTTACACTACGGTCACAAGACGCAGGCCTCCTAATTGTCCCTAGAATTTCTAAGCAAACAGCTGGAGACAGGGCTTTCTCCTATAGAGCTCCATTTTTATGGAACGGTCTGCCGACCCATGTCAGAGACGCAAACTTGGTCTCAACCTTTAAGTCTTTACTGAAGACTCATCTCTTCAGTGGGTCATATGATTGAGTGTAGTCTGGCCCAGGAGTGGGAAGGTGAACGGAAAGGCTCTGGAGCAACGAACCGCCCTTGCTGTCTCTGCCTGGCCGGTTCCCCTCTTTCCACTGGGATTCTCTGCCTCTAACCCTATTACAGGGGCTGAGTCACTGGCTTACTGGGGCTCTTTCATATCGTCCCTGGGAGGGGTGCGTCACCTGAGTGGGTTGAGTTACTGATGTGATCATCCTGTCTGGATTGCCCCCCCCTTGGGTTGTGCCGTGGCGGAGATCTTTGTGGGCTATACTCAGCCTTGTCTCAGGATGGTAAGTTGGTGGTTGAAGATATCTCTCTAGTGGTGTGGGTGCTGTGCTTTGGCAAAGTGAGTGGGGTTATATCCTTCCTGTTTGGCCCTGTCCGGGGGTGTCCTCGGATGGGGCCACAGTGTCTCCTGACCCCTCCTGTCTCAGCCTCCAGTATTTATGCTGCAGTAGTTTATGTGTCGGGGGGCTAGGGTCAGTTTGTTATATCTGGAGTACTTCTCCTGTCCTATTCGGTGTCCTGTGTGAATTTAAGTGTGCTCTCTCTAATTCTCTCTTTCTCTCTCGGAGGACCTGAGCCCTGGGACCATGCCTCAGGACGACCTGACATGATGATTCCTTGCTGTCCCCAGTCCACCTGGCCGTGCTGCTGCTCCAGTTTCAACTGTTCTGCCTTATTATTATTGGACCATGCTGGTCATTTATGAACATTTGAACATCTTGGTCATGTTCTGTTATAATCTCCACCCGGCACAGCCAGAAGAGGACTGGCCACCCCACATAGCCTGGTTCCTCTCAAGGTTTCTTCCTAGGTTTTGCCCTTTCTAGGGAGTTTTTCCAAGCCACCATGCTTCTACACCTGCATTGCTTGCTGTTTGGGGTTTTAGGCTGGGTTTCTGTGCAGCACTTTGAGATATCAGCTGATGTACGAAGGGCTATATAAATAAATTTGATTTGATTTGATTTGAAATAAGACTGACTTACCGATATTAATTTTCCAACCCGAAACTAAGGACCTCATTCCGGTCTCTTAAAAATATTACGGATTCGACCTGGCATTAATAGAAAAAACAGAAATGGACATTTACTATCACAGTGACAATATGAAGAATATTAAACTTGTTTACGTTCACATGAATCAGGGTCTCACAAAAAAGAAAAGTTCTTTCTAGTTGCAAATAAAAACAGTCCTTTGCACCACGCAAGTGGTTGACCTAAATTATATATATATATATTTTTATACAATTGAAAATAACATTGTACCATAAATTGGTCAAAACGAATAGCCATCAAGCTAACATTAAGTGTCAGTGCGAATTTCCCTGCCATAAAATAAATATATATATATAAAAAGTTTGGCTCACACAAACAATGCTCTTTCCTCAAGAAATATAAAGTTTTTATTCAAAAGGTAAAACAGGAAATTTACCAGATTTATAGAGAAGAAGTAGAGAAAAAGCTTAGGTTGCTGAAACAACGATATTATGAAGCAGGCTCAAAGGCAACCAAATTACTAGCATGGAGACTCAACAAGCACAGAATACCATTTTCAAAATAAAAGACCCCAAAACAAAAAAGATCACATGCAAATTAGATGAAATACAGAATGCATTTGAATCATATTACAAAAATCTGTACAAGCAACCGGAGAAGGCAGATGCACCGACAATAGAGCACTTTTTGAACTCACTCGATCTCCCCTCAATTGGGACAGAGCAAAATGATAGACTAACTTCAGAAGTATCCACCGAAGAAATTAATAAAGCAATATCTCAGCAAAAAGCCAACAAGTCTCCAGGCACTGATGGCTTCCCTTCAGAATGGTTCAAGAAGAGTAGGAAAACTGTGACACCTAAACTGAAATCAAAACAGACTGGCTCACTACACCCTTGTTGGAGAGAATGCGGTCTATTGAGGGCGGACCACTCTCATATCTTTTGGAAATCTTTTCGAAACTTACTGGGGAGAAATAAGATCTAACATTGGAAAAATAATGGGATTTGATATAGAACAAACATTCATTTCTTAGTACATGGGTGAAATACCTTATAACTTACACAATAGAGAAAAGTACCTCTTGAAGGTCCTACTGGCAGCCAGTAAAAAGGCTATCACTAGGAAATGGCTACAAAAAGACCCTCCCACAGTGACACAATGGATAGACATTCTAGAAGAAATACACCACATGGAGTGTATGACCTTTGCTTTAAGAACTCAACAGGAGAGAGGTCAAGAATACTGGAAAAATGGGTTTTGTACTTGGAAAAGGTCTAATTCAAAGATGTCAATGTAACTAATATGATGGTATGATGGTGAAGGTATGAAGTGCACTGTAACTGCCAGATCTTTTTTTGTTGTTCTTCTTTTATGTGGCTTTATTTGTACTTTCTTTGTGTTCCTACAATAAAAACTAAGTATAAAAAAAGAAATCCAGGTATTTCCAAAGGGTTCAGTTACTTTTTCTTCCCACTGTATACTGCATCTTACCCCAGCTGTAGGTCCATTGTGTGTGCCATCGTTTTAAGTCTCAACATCAACCAGCTCTGGTGGCATTGGGGATTTGGGATGCTTGACCTCAAAGTGCTGTTTGAATTTCTTCAGGTCAGGCATCTGCGTCTATAAGGGTCAGGTAAGGAATTGAGGATATTAACAATCATTGGCTGAGACTGAATTTTCGGGTGACAAACAAACAAAGTAATAAGATGCATCAAACTACTACACATCACACAGGCCAGTACAATGGACTGTACTGAGAGAAACCTAAAGGTCAGCACGTGAAATGTTCAGGTTGCTGCATAGACTATGGAGGCTCTAGTCTAGAGTGCCAGGCATTTGTTCAACTCTCTAAATGGTTAAATGACTCTTACATTCAGGGGTGGTTGGAGAGACTGCTGGTGCTGGTGAGCTTCTGCCCCTATTTTAGATCATCACACAAATATTCCCCCACCCATGTCCAGGGGTCTCAGTGGTATGTGCCTTTAAATATATGTACTTTTGGTAATACTTTGTGAGTAGGCAACAAATACAATCTTCTTAAATTGACATGTTGAATTTTTTTGCCATAGTAAATTGTATATTGCGCAAATTTCCCTAATGCGGACAGTTTGTGTTACTACCTTACACAAGCTTGCATTTTCACCCTATAAAACTTAGTGGAATTACACAAAATATTAACCTCAGATCACGATGACAAGATTGATTGTTTTAAACAGATCTGTCACGACTTCCACCGAAGTCGGTTCCTCTCCTTGTAAGGGCTGCGTTCGGCGGTCGACGTCACCGGTCTTCTAGACATTGCCGATCCACCTTTAATTTTCCATTTGTTTTGTCTTGTTTTCCCACACACCTGGTTTACATTCCCTCATTACTTGACATGTATATAACCCTCTGTTCCCCCCATGTCTGTGTGTGGAATTGTTTGTTGTAAAGTGTATGTGCACTTCAGACTGGTTTGCGACGGGTTATTTCAACCCATATTTTGTTGTTCTGGGTGCCTTTGGTTTTTTCCTCATTAAACTGCTCCAGTTAATACCCAGTTCTGCTATCCTACGCCTGCCCTCCCTGCAGCCCGTTACGCAACTCTTTCAAGATCAATATCTTAGGGTTTGTACCATTGATTTATCCAAGCGCTGGGATGCTCAGAACTTAGAACACGGAGTTAATGAAATGCCCAGGAAATGGCACAGAAGATTTGGGGCGGTCTCTCCATAAAAGTCAATAGCCACACATCAATACATGGATTTGTCAGTCAAATTATTACTTAAATAGCAGTCAACTGTTGTCACTGTTGTTATTCTATAGAGGGTGGTGATTCGTTTAGGTTAACTAATAAAAAAAGTGGTCTGGTCCCTTTTCCATGATGGAAGCCTCTTGAAATCAACATCCAACATTCCAAAATATACAGTGCCTTGCGAAAGTATTCGGCCCCCTTGAACTTTGCGACCTTTTGCCACATTTCAGGCTTCAAACATAAAGATATAAAACTGTTTTTTTTTGTGAAGAATCAACAACAAGTGGGACACAATCTTGAAGTGGAACGACATTTATTGGATATTTCAAACTTTTAACAAATCAAAAACTGAAAAATTGGGCGTGCAAAATTATTCAGCCCCCTTAAGTTAGTACTTTGTAGCGCCACCTTTTGCTGCGATTACAGCTGTAAGTCGCTTGGGGTATGTCTCTCAGTTTTGCACATCGAGAGACTGAATTTTTTTTCCCATTCCTCCTTGCAAAACAGCTCGAGCTCAGTGAGGTTGGATGGAGAGCATTTGTGAACAGCAGTTTTCAGTTCTTTCCACAGATTCTCGATTGGATTCAGGTCTGGACTTTGACTTGGCCATTCTAACACCTGGATATGTTTATTTTTGAACCATTCCATTGTAGATTTTGCTTTATGTTTTGGATCATTGTCTTGTTGGAAGACAAATCTCCGTCCCAGTCTCAGGTCTTTTGCAGACTCACATTTAAGTCATTTAGCAGACGCTCTTATCCAGAGCGACTTACAAATTGGACTCCATCTGGTTTTCTTACAGAATGGTCCTGTATTTGGCTCCATCCATCTTCCCATCAATTTTAAACATCTTCCCTGTCCCTGCTGAAGAAAAACAGGCCCAAACCATGATACTGCCACCACCATGTTTGACAGTGGGGATGGTGTTCAGGGTGATGAGCTGTGTTGCTTTTACGCCAAACATAACGTTTTGCATTGCTGCCAAAAAGTTCAATTTTGGTTTCATCTGACCAGAGCACCTTCTTCCACATGTTTGGTGTGTCTCCCAGGTGGCTTGTGGCAAACTTTAAACAACACTTTTTATGGATATCTTTAAGAAATGGCTTTCTTCTTGCCACTCTTCCATAAAGGCCAGATTTGTGCAATATACGACTGATTGTTGTCCTATGGACAGAGTCTCCCACCTCAGCTGTAGATCTCTGCAGTTCATCCAGAGTGATCATGGGCCTTTTGGCTGCATCTCTGATCAGTCTTCTCCTTGTATGAGCTGAAAGTTTAGAGGGACGGCAAGGTCTTGGTAGATTTGCAGTGGTCTGATACTCCTTCCATTTCAATATTATCGCTTGCACAGTGCTCCTTGGGATGTTTAAAGCTTAGGAACTCTTTTTGTATCCAAATCCGGGTTTAAGCTTCTTCACAACAGTATCTCGGACCTGCCTGGTGTGTTCCTTGTTCTTCATGATGCTCTCTGCGCTTTTAACGGACCTCTGAGACTATCACAGTGCAGGTGCATTTATACGGAGACTTGATTACACACAGGTGGATTGTATTTATCATCATTAGTCATTTAGGTCAACATTGGATCATTCAGAGATCCTCACTGAACTTCTGGAGAGAGTTTGCTGCACTGAAAGTAAAGGGGCTGAATAATTTTGCACGCCCAAATTTTCAGTTTTTGATTTGTTTAAAAAGTTTGAAATATCCAATAAATGTCGTTCCACTTCATGATTGTGTCCCACTTGTTGTTGATTCTTCACAAGAAAATACAGTTTTATATCTTTATGTTTGAAGCCTGAAATGTGGCAAAAGGTTGCAACGTTCAAGGGGGCCGAATACTTTCGCAAGGCACTGTAGATATAAGCCTTCAAGTACTCATCTAACCAACTTCTTCAGGGCAAGCCAGGCCCCCTGTCGCCCCCCAGGCACCCTGAAACCCAACCCCCATAAGAAGAAGCCCAAATACGACCTGCCCTTGCCCAGTATACATACAAGGTCAGCGGACAACACTGGTTTTTCGTCTTGTAGTTAAACTTGTTTTATACACAGTTTAAAGTGATAGTTCATCCCAATTACAAAATTACTTAAGTTGCATTTACATTTAATTTGAAATCCAATGCATCCAAAGTGTACATTAGTCTTTCTTGGTTCATAACATGTTTTTTGGTCCCTTTCAGATCACAGCCATGTCAACAGTGGGCGTCAGGCTTGTAAGAGACATGAATTACATGTGAGATTCAATGAACAAGGCTGGAAGGTGAGATTCTATCTTTCTTAACTACTCATTGTACTGAATAGATAATCATGAGCTAACATTGTACTACGTTATTTGCTATAACATACAGTATTTTTAGGGAAGCAAGGCATTTGTGTAGGATGTGCATTGTAGAGTATGTTCTTTGCATTCTTTATCATGTATTTCTCATAGAAAGAGTCTATTCTAGTCATTTGTCTAATCTTGTCATTCGATTTCTATTGTATTTCTTTCCATTAGGACTGGGTATTGGCTCCTACGGGTTACTCTGCTTTCTACTGTGATGGAGAATGCCTCGACCCTCTGTGTTCCTGCATGAACTCCACCACCCACACTATGATCCAACTAGTGGTCAGTATGCACTACTACACCCTCTCTCACATGAACGCTAACATTACTGGTTTCAATGGGAAAGATGGTAAATGGTTCAGACATTAATGGCAAATATAAAAAACTAAGATTGCCATTGTAGACTCCGGTAACTTGGGTGACTGTTAATGTAGAGTAGGGATAGTGAGAAGTAACATTCAAGACTGAAGCAATTATCCCCTCTAGTGGTATACTTTATACTGTACCAGGTTACTACACACACTGATAATACAAAACATTGAGGACACCTGCTCTTTCCATGACAAAACTATGACCCCTTATTGATGTCACTTGTTGAATCCACTTCAGTCAGAGTAGATGAAGGGGAGTTAAAGAAAGATTTTAAAACCTTGAGAGAATTGAGACATGGGTTGTGTGTGTCATTCAGAGGGTGATTCGGCAAGAGAAAAGATTTAACTGCCTTTGAACGGGGTATGGTAGTAGGTGCCGGGCGCACCAGGTTAAGTGTGTCAAGAACTGCAACACTGTTGTTTTTTTCATGCTCAACAGTTTCCCATGTGTATCATGAATGGTCCACCACCCAAAGGACGTCCAGCCAACTTGACACAACATGGGCCAGCATCCTTGTGGAACGCTTAGGGCAGCTTGTAGAGTCCATGCTCAGACAAATTGAGGCTGTCCTGTGGGGAAAAGGGTGTGCAACTCAATATGAAGAAGATGTTCCTAATGTTTTGTGCACTCAGTGTATGGAGTCCTACATGTTTTTAAATAGTACAGTATCACAAACCACAGTACAAAACCATATAAAGTGTGGGCCTGTAGTATCTGTAAATCAACTAAACATAGTTTTTTATTTCCATTTGCAGATAATAAATATTCATTGTTCATGTAATATTCTAATATTAGCATTATAACTCTTAAGAAGAGGAAATGGTCATAAAATCAAATTAGATGAAAAGACGGAAACAAAAATGTTTTTGAACTACAACTTATTTTATTTTAAAAATGTCAAATTCGGTGCAAAGTAATGTAGTGCATTGGTGTCTAGATCCCTGTTGGGTGGCAAAGTGTCACAAGAATCCTGTGGGGAGAGAAAACAAGAGAATACATTAAATTCATGGGTGTTAACTAATCATGGTTCAACAAAGCACTTCAAGTCCTCAATTCCTTCAAAAGAGAGAGAGAAGGAGAAAGGAGTATGGTCCCTGCAGTAGGACTACATGCTGGCCATGAGGCTCTCCAAGTGGTACTCCAGGAGGCAGGAGAGCTCAGTGACCAGAGACTCTGTGTTAAAGTACCAGGCCAGCTGCTGGCCAAACATGTCATCTAGCAGAGCCATCAGCCCACCCTGAAGAGAACACAACACATAGAACATGGCTCTGGGTTACTAGCTTATCAAGAGGAGAGAGACAATTAGAAATACTCCCCCTAAAATGGCATTGGAACCTGGTTAACCATGAATATGGAAGTAAACAGGAAGTACACTAAGAATATGGAAGTAAACAGGAAGTAACCTCTTGACTCTTACATTGAGCAGCAGCAGGTATCTGTCAGCCTCTGGCTCCATGTTGGCAGCAGTGGGCAGGAAGGAGTACAGGAGAGCGTACAGACGCTCCACGAACCCACCAGGGTGCTAAAGGAAACAAAGAAGGAGAAAAGAGGAGAGAATAGAAGAGATGAGGAATTTAAGTGAAACTGCTAATAGAGAGATATCAAAACATGTTCCAGTGAGATGCTACTTACCACCAACAGGGAGCACCAGCTCAAAGAGGACATCTATCATGTTCACATGATGTATCTAGGACAAGAAAACACGTTTGGAGAAAATAGGAATGATTTCATATAGATCAACTACTGTTATGTATAAAAGACAAGCATGTGGAAGAACTCAGTGAGAGTTGAAAGAGTTCATGAACTCACCTTTGCCTCAGCCAGCTCCCTCTCAATGTCATTCCGCTTGGAAGGGGTCACTCAGGTCCACAAATTCGGTATAGGTACGGATGAACTTGGCCTCGTCCTATGACAAAGAAAAGAGCATCTTAGTGAACAGAACACATTTCCCCCCAGGGATGCTCTCTTTTCCTTAAAAGAGAATGAGTTAGTGAGTTACCATGTGGTTGGCCTGAACCAGGACGTCCAGGAAGACCTTTCCCGCCACAAACAGATGGTTCCTGCTCAGGGTGGAACCAAGCAGGGTCTAGGAAATAGGGAAGAGTTAGGGTGAGACATCTACCTCTAGGAGACAGAACAAGAAGTCACAGAGAGAAAAAGAAAAGTGGGTCCACTCACAGTGAAGGCCTGGCGCAGGGAGACGAGCCTCAGGGCGATGTCCTCCACTGTCTTGGTGGTAAGGTAGAGGCTGTGAAAGGGAGGGAATGGAGCATGTCAACCATTAGAGTCAGTGGGGGATAACAGCATTATGACCACTATCCTTCAGCATCTGACAAGCCCAGACTACACAGACATTTAGAGGAACTCACTTTAGCAGAGGAACCTCCCTCTCCTCAGGCAGCAGGTCCTCCTCCCAGCCCTACGACAACAAAACAAGCATTCAAAATCAGTGACCAGTGCAATGACATAACAAACAATCGGTCAATGGAAGGATCTTAATGCTCCTAGTCAATAGTATGTGTGTGTAACGTCTGACCTCAGCAGTTGTGGCCCTCAGGCTCTGGGTCAGTGAGTGGTGGGCGTAGAGAAGGAGGCAGCCTCCGACCACGCTGAAGAGTAGAGAAGCCCGTCCAGCCCCGTGTGGAGAGTGGCGTACACAACTGAGACATCAGTCTGCTGCTCAAAACACACACAACACACCTGTTTACCACACACACGTTATTAGAAAACACACCAAATCGAATGTAAAAATGCCCAGTAATGTCTAGTCTATATACATAGGAAATAGTTTATTTACCTGGTAGCAGCCAAGCGTCACGTCCACAGACGTCTCGTGGCGGAGGTGAGACGCATAGTGGGTCACCCTGCCAGCCACACGCTGACAGAGAGAGAATACATGTTAAGGCCAATGGAATAAGTGAAGAAAAGGCTAATCTAATACTATTTCAGTAGTATTTACATCTTACCTGGATCCAAGTGATGGACTGCACTTTGTTGGCACAGTAGGGGATGCCCTCTGGACTAAGCCTGGCTGTCTCCTTGGAGATGGTCCACACCAATTGAGTCTCCAGGCCTCTCACCCTACTCATGTGGTGCATCCTCACCACCACCTGCTGTTGAGATAAACAACATCAACAAAACCACTTCAGCAATTGCTGTGACACATTTCCATCAAGATCAAATGACTGACCATGTAGATTAGGATTAGCTTGTTACAAAGACACATACCTGGGATCCCCCACGCATGTAGTTGATGATGGGGCTGATGAACTGGAAAGTTCTCCAAGCTTTAACCACTGGACCGGCATTGTTCTGCACATTACAATACATTCATGTTGGAAACAGTAGACATTGTAACCTTGATGTGACTGTCTGTGTGTGCGGGGGGGCGGGGGTCTCTTACCCTGATCACAACAGGCCCACAGTACAGGGGGCTGAACGTAATCAGAATCAACTGCCAATTGCCAGTGGCCTCCTAAAGCAGAAAGCAGACAAGAGATTTGTTTCATGTCAAAGAGACACAACTTGAATATCTGGTATATCTTTCAAACATAAAACCCCAAACTTTCAGAAAATTGTACCTCAAGGATAGTCTGCACATCTGGCACATCCTCAAGGATGATAGCAGCATTCTGGACATCAAGGAGGACTGGCAGCTGTGGAACATCTGGCACATCATCCAATGGCACATCCAACTGGACCTCATCCAGGACAGTTGTTTCTAAAATGAGGAACATTGGAATATAAAATAAACTATTGTTAGGACATAAAACGTAGCAAGATTGCTAATACGTGCTAGCTAGGTAGCAAAAGTCGATTGCTTAGCAACAGTTACTAAAGTTAATGTTAGCTAGCAAGCTTGCTAGCTACAACATCTCTCACACAAGCATTTTTGCCAAGTCTGAATGATTGAAAACACAACATTTCGCAAATTATAATGACATTGTTAAATGTAGTAAAAGAAGAGTTTTAAACTCCACATACCCTCTTCGAAATTGCTGTCCACCTGTCGACGATCACGAACCCTGCAAAACAGAAAAAGACAAGAAAAACAAGCCATAAATGAATTTGAACAACCTGTCGACGCAGTAGGCCGCCGACGTCCACGCACTCTCTCCGCCAGTCTTGAAAAGCACCCAGGCATTTTCCAGTCGACCCAGGGATTTTCCAGTCGAAGTTCGAAAATGATTGTTTACAAAATTGAAAACTGTGTTGCCATAGAAATGAGTTTGGAATTCTATGATTCCCTTTAGAATCAGTTAAAATGGTTTGTCATCATTCTAGTGACGTCGACGTGCTCCTTCGTTGCTCAGTTGATAGAGCATGACGTGTTGTAAACATTGCTAAGAAGATGGATAATGATTTCAGGGATTTTTGTGATGATGAGTTATCTGAAATTGAGAATAAAGACTGTTTTAAAAGGCTTATGGACAATAGGTCCCCTGGAAGTGTAGGTTTAATAAGCGAGTTTTATAAAGCATTCAATGATACATTGATTCCTTTCATTCTTGCTATGTTTCACAAATCAATATGAAATGGGGAATTAATGGCTACCTTAAAGCAAGGTGTAATTACTTTGATTCCCAAACTTAATAAGGATACTCTTTATATAGACAACTGGAGACCCATTAGCCTGTTGAATAATGATGGGAAATTTTCACATTAGATATTTTCGCATCAGCTCTTTTTCCAGAGCATATCTGATTGGTCAATAGAGCAATTACTCAAAAAAAATGAATTGGGCTGCCTGTCTCAACAAAGCCATAGAAACCTGGACATGCTCCAGCTGAAATGTTCCATTCTGTCAGTACTGATGTTGAACGGCATTAAATACACTTTTTTTGATCTCTCCCAACCCCTGTAGGTTTGTTGAACATGAGTGGAACTTAAACTCCGGTACACTGGTAGCACTAAAGACGTGTGAGTATAACTTTTCCAGGTGAGTTGAACCTGCCTGTGGGTGCGGTGGGGATATTCCTGGGAGGTCTACTGATGAACAGGTATAAGCTTGGCGTTGTGTCTGGAGCCCAGCTGTCTTTCGTCACCTCCTTCATGGCCTACCTCCTCCTCCCTCTGCAGTCTGGCACTAAGTGTGACAACGTTCAGGTGGCTGGTCTGACCATGTCCTACAACGGGTAAATATGACATCTGATTGGTTGGTTGGTTGGTTGGTTGGTGGATTGATAAAAACAAAAGATTTTATCAGTGGAATATGAGGGAGAGTTAGACCAAAACGCACGTGGGCTTGTGCCGGGGCTCCTTCTTGTGGGAATATACAGTATGTTTGATACTGAGCCAGGATTCCTGGCTGTTTTGTCACTGTGCCTATGTCAATGATAGTTCAGCAACAATTATTTAAACATCATTATTACCAGCCATTTTCTCTGTCCCCCATGTCCCCTGCTCTAACGATGGCAGCATGTTGTCAGAGTGTAACAGAGACTGCTCCTGCTTGGCTGGGGAGTGGGACCCTGTGTGTTCAGACAACGGCATCAGCTACGCCTCCCCCTGCCTCGCAGGCTGCTCCAGCTTTACAGGTTACGGCAAGAACACGGTACCAATACTATTAATGTACTGAGTGTACAACACATTCACAGGGATGCTGGCCCATGTTGACTCCAATGCTTCTCACAGTTGTGTCAAGTTGGCTGTATGCCTTTTGAGTTGTGGACCATTCTTGATACACATGGGAATCTATTGAGCTTATAAAACCCAGCAGCGTTGCAGTTCTTGACACAAACTGGTACCCTTGGCACCTACTACCATGCCCCGTTGAAAGGCACGTAAATATTTTTTCTTGCCTATTCACCCTCTGAATGGTACACACACACAATCCATGTCTCAATTGTCTTTAAACCTGTCTCCTCCTCTTTATCTACACTGATTTAAGTGGATTTAACTAGTGACATCCATAAGGGATTATAGCTTTAACCTGGATTCATCTGGTCAGCATATGTCATGGAAAGAGCAGGTGTTCTTAATGTTTTATACACTCAGTGTAACTCATGGCACTGACATGTACCACTGCATATACATTCAGAGAGTTTGGTAAGGGAGGTAAAGGGAGGTAAAGGCAAAAAAAGGCCATGGTGGCAAAGTAAATACAATATAGCAAGTAAAACACTGGAATGGTAGATATGCAATGGAAGAATGTGCAAAGTAGAAATACAAATAATGGGGTGCAAAGGAGCAAAATAAATAAATAAATAAAATATGGTAGGGAAAGAGGTAGTTGTTTGGGCTAAAATATAGGTGGGCTATGTACAGGTGCAGTAATCTGTGAGCTGCTCTGACAGTTGGTGCTTAAAGCTAGTGAGGGAGATAAGTGTTTCCAGTTTCAGTGCTTTTTGTAGTTCGTTCCAGTTATTGGCAGCAGAGAACTGGAAGGAGAGGCGGCCAAAGAAAGAATTGGTTTTGGGGGTGACGAGAGAGATATACCTGCTGGAGCGTGTGCTACAGGTGGGAGATGCTATGGTGACCAGCGAGCTGAGATAAGGGGGGACTTTACCTAGGCGGGTCTTGTAGATGACATGGAGCCAGTGGGTTTGGCGACGAGTATGAAGCGAGGGCCAGCCAACGAGAGCGTACAGGTCGCAATGGTGGGTAGTATATGGGGCTTTGGTGACAAAACGGATTGCACTGTGATAGACTGCATCCAATTTGTTGAGTAGGGTATTGGAGGCTATTTTGTAAATGACATCGCCAAAGTCGAGGATTGGTAGGATGCTCAGTTTTACAAGGGTATGTTTGGCAGCATGAGTGAAGGATGCTTTGTTGCAAAATAGGAAGCCAATTCTAGATTTAACTTTGGATTGGAGATATTTGATATGGGTCTGGAAGGAGAGTTTACAGTCTAACCAGACACCTAAGTATTTGTAGTTGTCCACGTATTCTAAGTCAGAGCCGTCCAGAGTAGTGATGTTGGACAGGCGGGCAGGTGCGGGTAGCGATCGGTTGAAGAGCATGCATTTAGTTTTACTTGTATTTAAGAGCAATTGGAGGCCACGGAAGGGGAGTTGTATGGCATTGAAGCTTGCCTGAAGAGTTGTTAACACAGTGTCCAAAGAAGGGCCAGAAGTATACAGAATGGTGTCGTCTGCGTAGAGGTGGATCAGAGACTCACCAGCAGCAAGAGCGACCTCATTGATGTATACAGAGAAGAGAGTCGGTCCAAGAATTGACCCCTGTGGCACCCCCATAGAGACTGCCAGAGGTCCGGACAGCAGACCCTCCGATTTGACACACTGAACTCTATCAGAGAAGTAGTTGGTGAACCAGGCGAGGCAATCATTTGAGAAACCAAGGCTGTCGAGTCTGCCGATAAGGTCGAGTCTGCCGATAATGGTCGGTAATCTGTTTGTTGACTTGGCTTTCGAAGACCTTAGAAAGGCATGGTAGGATAGATATATGTCTGTAGCAGTTTGGGTCAAGAGTGTCCCCCCCTTTGAAGAGGGGGATGACCGCAGCTGCTTTCCAATCTTTGGGAATCTCAGACGACACGAAAGAGAGGTTGAACAGGCTAGTAATAGGGGTGGCAACAATTTCGGCAGATAATTTTAGAAAGAAAGGGTCCAGATTGTCTAGCCCGGCTGATTTGTAGGGGTCCAGATTTTGCAGCTCTTTCAGAACATCAGCTGAATGGATTTGGGAGAAGGAGAAATGGGGAAGGCTTGGGCGAGTTGCTGTGGGGGGTGCAGTGCTGTTGACCGGGGTAGGAGTAGCCAGGTGGAAAGCATGGCCAGCCATAGAAAAAAGCTTATTGAAATTGATTTATCAGTGGTGACAGTGTTTCCTATCTTCAGTGCAGTGGGCAGCTGTGAGGAGGTGTTCTTATTCTCCATGGACTTTACAGTGTCCCAGAACTTTTTGAGTTAATGTTGCAGGAAGCAAATTTCTGCTTGAAAAAGCTAGCCTTGGCTTTTCTAACTGCCTGTGTATAATGGTTTCTAGCTTCCCTGAACAGCTGCATATCACGGGGGCTGTTCGATGCTAATGCAGAATGCCATAGGATGTTTTTGTGTTGGTTAAGGGCAGTCAGGTCTGGGGAGAACCAAGGGCTATATTTGTTCCTGGTTCTAAATTTCTTGAATGGGGCATGTTTATTTAAGATGGTTAGGAAGGCATTTAAAAAAAATATCCAGGCATCCTCTACTGACAGGATGAGATCAATATCCTTCCAGGATACCCCGGCCAGGTCGATTAGAAAGGCCTGCTCGCTGAAGTGTTTCAGGGAGCGTTTTACAGTGATGAGTGGAGGTCGTTTGACCGCTGAACCATTACGGATGCAGGCAATGAGGTAGTGATCGCTGAGATCTTGGTTGAAGACAGCAGAGGTGTATTTAGAGGGCAAGTTGGTTTGGATGATATCTATGAGGGAGCACGTGTTTAAGGATTTGGGGAGGTACCAGGTAACTTCATTGATAATTTGTGTGAGATTGAGGGCATCAAGTTTAGATTGTAGGATGGCTGGGGTGTTAAGCATGTTCCAGTTTAGGTCGCCTAGCAGCACGAGCTCTGAAGATAGATGGGGGGCAATCAGTGCACATATGGTGTCCAGAGCACAGCTGGGGGCAGAGGGTGGTCTATAGCAGACTGCAACGGTGAGAGACTTGTTTTTAGAGAGGTGGATTTTTAAAAGTAGAAGTTCAAATTGTTTGGGTACAGACCTGGATAGTAGGACAGAACTCTGCAGGCTATCTTTGCAGTGGATTGCAACACCGCCCCCTTTGGCAGTTCTATGTTGTCTGAAAAGGATGTAGTTTGGAATTAAAATTTCAGAATTTTTGGTAGTCTTCCTAAGCCAGGATTCAGACACAGCTATGACATCCGGGTTGGCAGAGTGTGCTAAAGCAGTGAATAGAACAAACTTAGGGAGGAGGCTTCTAATGTTAACATGCATGAAACCAAGGCTATTACGGTTACAGAAGTCGTCAAAAGAGAGTGCCTGGGGAATAGGAGTGGAGCTCGGCACTGTAGGGCCTGGATTCACCTCTACATCGCCAGAGGAACAGAGGAGGAGTAGAATAAGGGTGCGGCTAAAAGCAATAAGAATTGGTCGTCTAGAACGTCTGGAACAGAGAGTAAAAGTAGGTTTCTGGGGACGATAAAATAGCATCAAGGTATAATGTACAGACAAAGGTATGGTAGGATGTGAATACAGTGGAAGTAAACCTAGATATTGAGTGATGAAGAGAGAGATATTGTCTCTAGAAACATAATTGAAACCAGGAGATGTCATTGCATGTGTGGGTGGTGGAACTAATAGGTTGGATAAGGTATGGTGAGCAGGACTAGAGGCTCTACAGTGAAATAAGCCAATAAACACTAACCAGAACAGCAATGGACAAGGCATATTGACATTAAGGAGAGGCATGCTTAGTCGAGTGATCAAAGGGTCCGGAGAGTGGAGAGGTTGGTTGGGGGTCACGGCGATTTAGACAGCTAGCCAGGCCATCGGTAGCAAGCTAGCATAGGATGGACGTCTGTTATTAGCCACCTCTTGCGTTCCGTCAGTAGATTAGTGGGGTTCCGTGTGGTAGAGGGGATTAATCCAAATCACACAACAACAGCAAAAATAAAAACAATAGATATAGCTAGAGGCCCAAGAAAAAAAAAAAAATTGTCCGATTGTCTATTCAGATAGCAGCGGATAAGACTAGCAGATAATGGCTAGCAGGCCGCAGATGGGCGCCCAGGCAACGACGCGACGGGGGAGCCAGCCGGATAACTCCTTCGGGTAGATAACGTCGGCAGTCCAGCCGTGAAGGCCCGGTGGGGCTCCGCGTAGGCAGCAAAATGGGTCCGGATAGGTGACCGCAGCCCAGGAGTGATTGATGGAACTCCTCAGCTGGCAAGCTCCGGAACAACTGATGTTTGCTCCGGAATCGTTGAAAGCTTTAACTAGCTTCTGATTAGCTTCTGGATTAGCTTCTGGCTAGCTCCTGGCTAGCTTCTGGCAAGCTTCTGACCTAGCTTCTGGATGAGCTTCTGGATTAGCTTCTGGCTAGCTTCTTGGAGTTTCTGGCTAGCTTCTTGGAGGATTACAGATTTGAGGTAAATAATACTTTTTTATAAATATAAATTGGTGAGGCGGGTTGCAGGAGAGTGTTTTGAAGATGAGTTTATGGAAAACTAGTCCCAGTCAAATTTATCTTGACCTTTATCAATCCTACTGCATATTCCCTTTAGCTTTCATTTCAATTTCATTGTATTGTACTTTGTTTGGGACGGCACAAGACACTTTAAAAATAAAATGGTGTATATTTTTGGTCTAGTGTTCAATTTTCTTCTCTATTGCTCAATACTGTAGGCTATGCGCACACAGTTGTCTGTTGTAGATCTGGAACCACTGACAGAGTAGGGGAGTATCTGTGGCCACATGATAAAACACTAGTCTGGCATCAGTAGTCTGAAAATAGGAGGAAACCAGTTGGACATCTACATCAACATATGGCAGTTGACATTAATATTGTCAAAAACTCATCCTAGATGTCCCACACTTTTTAAATGAACTTTTTCCTTTGGCCAGGATCCAATTTTCCCACGGAGCTGGTGTGTAAAGGACCATATAAAATCATCTGAATGAGGCTTATTCATGTTTCAGTGGGATTATAGCATAGTTGAATTCCATTTCATTTCCAAATGAGTTTAAGAAATTAATGGAAAGCCATGTACTGATTGTATTTGTATGTTATGAATCACTACTTGAATATGTACAAAAACAGTTTGTTGATTTAGTGTGTCAGTTTTGTGGAGGTCCAAAATGAATGTAAAATCCAGACAGTTGAGGAATGACACGCAGTATGACATGAGCGATACCAAAAACATAGCTACTGCAGTCAGTTTACTACCAGGAGTTTTTCTTTTTAAAATGTGTTTATTGCTTAAACACACATTTTAACACAGCATAAACCAATAATGATCAAATTAGAAATCAAAGCAGTGGTAGGTTTTATGGGGAAAACATTCAATCAAATCACATACACATGGTTAGCAGATGTTAATGCGAGTGTAGCGAAATGCTTGTGCTTCTAGTTCCGACCGTGCAGTAATATCGAACAAGTAATCTAACAATTTCACAACTACCTTATACACACAAGTGTGAAGGAATGAATAAGAATATGTACATATAAATATATGGATGAGCGATGGCCAAACGGCATAGGCAAGACGCAGTAGATGGTATAGAGTACAGTATATACATATGAGATGAGTAATATAGGGTATGTAAACATTATATAAAGTGGCATTGTTTAAAGTGACTAGTGATGCATTTATTACATCATATTTGTAATTATTAAAGTGGCTATAGTTGAGTCAGTATGTTGGCAGCAGCCACTCAATGTTAGTGATGGCTGGTTAACAGTTTGATGGCCTTGAGATAGAAGCTGTTTTTCAGTCTCTCGGTCCCAGCTTTGATGCAGCTGTATTGACCTTGCCTTCTGGATGATAGCAGAGTGAACAGGCAGTGGCTCGGGTGGTTGTTGTCCTTGATGGTCATTTTTGCCTTCCTGTGACATCGGGTGGTGTAAGTGTCCTGGAGGGCAGGTAGTTTTTCCCCGGTGATACGTTGTGCAGTTGCTGTACCAGGCGGTGATACAGCCTGACAGGATGCTCTCGATTGTGCATCTGTAAAGTTTTGTGACCGTTTTTGGCGATTTCTTCAGCCTCCTGAGGTTGAAGAGGTGCTGTTGTGCCTTCTTCACCATGCGGTCTGTGTGGGTGGACCATTTCAATTTGTCCGTGATGTGTTTGCCGAGGAATTTAAAACGTTCCACTTCTCCACTACTGTCCTGTTGATGTGAATAGGGGGGTGCTCCCTCTGCTGTTTCCTGAAGTCCACGATCATCTCCTTTGTTTTGTTGACGTTGAGAGTGAGGTTATTTTCCTGACACCACACTCCCGAAGGTGTAGCATAAGAACAGCTTCATTGGCACAATGGACAATAATCTTGCACAATGTTCTAATCTAACATTCTAATCTATATCTGCTTAATTTGTAAATTATGTCAGTGTTGGAGCCCCTGGCTATCCATAAATGAAGAAAAAAACAATAATATGATGCCGTCTGTTTTGCTTATTAATATAAGGAATTTGAAATGATTTATAGGTTTATAAGTATATTTTATCCAATTACATGTTTGATACTTAAGTATATTTAAAACCAAATACTTTTAGACTCTAGTATTTTACTGAGTGACTTTGTAAATCATCCATATATATATATATATATTACCAGTCAAAAGGGTTTTTCTTTCTATTTTACTATTTTCTACATTGTAGAGAAATAGTGAAGACATCAAAACTATGAAATAACACATGGAATCATGTAGGTATCAGAAAAGTCCAAATCTATTTTATATTTGAGATTCTTCAAAGTAGTCACCCTTTGCCTTAATGACAGCTTTGCACACTCTTGGCATTCTCTCAACCAGCTTCATGAGGTAGTCACCTGGAATGCATTTCATAAATTAACATGTGTGCCTTGTTAAAAAATTAAGTAAAGGAATTTCTTTCCTTCTTAATGCATTTGAGACAATCAGTTTGAGCCAAGACAGAAGATAGCCCTATTTGGTAAAAGACCAAGACCATATTATGGCAAGAACAGCTCAAATAAGCGAAGAGAAACAACAGTCCATCATTACTTTAAGACATGAAAGTCAATCCGGAATATTTCAAGAACTTTGAACGTTTCATCAAGTTGCAAAAACCATCAAGCGCTATGATGAAACTGGCTCTCATGAGGACCGCCACAGGAAAGGAAGACCCAGAGTTAACTCGGCTGCAGAGGATAAGTTCATTATAGTTAACTGCACCTCACATTGCAGCCCAAATAAATGCTTCACAGAGTTCAAGTCACAGACACATCTCAACGTCAACTGTTCAGAGGAGACTGCGTGAATCAGGCTTTTATGGTCAAATTGCTGAGAAGAAAGCACTACTAAAGGACACCAATAATAAGAAGAGACTTGCTTGGGCCAAGAAACACGAGCCATGGACATTAGACTGGTGGAAATCTGTCCTTTGGTCTGATGAGTCCAAATTCCCAAAAATGTCTTTGTGAGAGTAGGTGTACAGATGATCTCCGCATGTGTTGTTCCCACCATGAAGCATGGAGGAGGTGTGATGGTGTGGGGGTGCTTTGCTGGTGACACTGTCTGTGATTTATTTAGAATTCAAGGCACACTTAACCAGCATGGCTACCATAGTATTCTGCAGTGATACGCCATCCCATCAGGTTTGCGTTTAGTGGGACTCTCATTTGTTTTTAAACAGGACAATTACCCAACACATCTCCAGGCTGTGTAAGGGATATTTGACCAAGAAGGAGAGTGATGGAGGGCTGCATCAGAGGACCTGACATCCACAATCACCCAACCTCAACCCAATTTAGATGTTTTGGGATGAATTGGACCTCAGAGTGAAGGAAAAGCAGCCAATAAGTTCTTAGCATATGTGGGAACTCCTTCAAGACTGTTGGAAAAGCATTCCAGGTGAAGCTGGTTGAGAGAATGCCAAGAGTGTGCAAAAATGCCATCAAGGCAAAGGATGGCTACTTGTAAGAATCTCAAATATAAAATATATTTTGATTTATTTAACACTTTTTGGTACCTACATGATTCCATATGTGTTATTTCATAGTTGTGATGTCTTCACTACTATTCTACAATGTAGAAAATAGTACAAATAAAGAAAAGCTTTGAATGAGTAGGTGTGTCCAAACTTTTGACTGGTACTGTATACATATATACAGGAGTAAGACAGATATAGCTTATGTTGCCTGTTTGAGTATTTGTTTAATAGACTACTGATTCTGTGAGCACCAAGCCTCATGCACCGGCAAAATGTTGAATTAAGCAATTTCACAGATTCGGCTGTTTTTAATCTTTGCTATGCTGTAATAATACAGTGTCACCATCGGGCTCTTTCTTGAGTCATTTGTGTGTCTTAATTATTTAATCAAACAGTGTGCTTAAAGCATCAGACAAGCTCAGTGCCTATGTAGGTGATTGTATTCAAATACATAGGGTGTGTCTGATATGGAAAAATACATTTTAACATTAGAACAGGATGACTCTCGGTCTACAAAGATTTTTTTTTGTCGGGGACAGCCCTACAATCAGTCTTACCCTTGCTCTACTCAAAGGGCTGTATTGGAATGGCTTCATACAGTATCTACGTGTATATCATTGACTATTGTCTTTTTTGACCAAGAGGACCAAGAGAAACAAAGTGGAGCAGATCACTGATACAGATGCAGGTCATAAATTAAACTCTAATTTCACTGAATGTAATCCTTTTGCATGTAAATGTAATTTAGTATGGACATCTATTGAGCAGAGGACTAATAGCAGAGTGCACATGTTATACTTTCTTGGGTACTTAACTTCACAAAGTACACAAAGTTGGCAAATACATACTTGCCTTAGAAGGTTACATGTTTGCTGACTTCTTTACCTTGGTGAATGCTGCTTTGGACACAGGTCCATCTACACCTGTGGAATTTTCTGGGATGACAGTTCAGGGGACATCTCACCAGGGACAATTGTAGTATTTGAATGAATTGATTTTATAAATTGTATGTGTGTTGGTGTTCTTTTTGGTGCTAAAAACATCTAATTATCTCCTATAGGCAATGGAGGCAGTTAAGCATTGGCAGGATGGACCCTGTAAGTCCCTTAATAACCCTGACAATGATTCATAGATATATTAATAGATGTTTCAAGAAAATTAGATACAAACCTTTTATCTATCTACAGTATCATCCACATTATCACAAACAGTTACATTCAAATAGCTTTTTAGTAGCCTACTGCTTTTCATGCTTTCCAATGTATGCCACTTTCATGATTCTATTTTCCCATACAAACACATTGAATAACAGATTCAGTACATGGAACTGAAGTGTCTGTCCTAAATCTGAGAGATATAAGAAAGTTTACGAATATATATATATATTTATATGTATATATATACTTTTCATGTTTTTATCACCTTCTTTTTGGCACTAAACAGTCTAAGCCCTGGAGGGGCCTATGTAACACTTCTGCGTTAAATAGGCGGATTGAGACTGCGAGGCTACCTGCCGCCCTACATTTGTAAATTATGTAGAATATTACAATTTAAATAATAACAATGCAATACTAATTCTTCACACTAACTAGGGTTGGTTAAAGAAAATGTTATGTTTACATTTTGTCCCCCAGCAATTGTAAGTGATCAAGAATCCTGCCGAACAGAGTGTATGCTCCAACAAGAAGAAACCAAGGAAGCGTTCGCTCATTTCCAGGATGTTTTCAGCTATAGGCAAAGCCTTGTCCAGTCCCTTTACTTCCTGCTGTAAAAAGAAGAGCACCTAGTCTATATTTCAAAATAAATATTTGAAATTAACATAATTGCATTAATTCTTCATGTTGAGTGTTTTTCATGATATATTATTGAATGATATAAAGTGTAGTAGTAGTAGAAGTTGTATATTTGACTATATTACTTTTACTTTTAAGATACATTAAAAAAATAATAATAGTGTGCACTTCTAGGTACAGTTAAAGTCTGATGTTTACATACACCTTAGCCAAATACATTTAAACTCAATTTTTCACAATTACTGACATTTAATCCGAGTAAAAATTCCCTGTTTTAGGTCAGTTAGGATTACCACTTTATTTTAAGAATGTGAAATGTCAGAATAATAGTAGAGAGAATGATTTATTTCAGCTTTTATTTATTTCATCACTTTCCCAGTGGGTCAGAAGTTTACATATACTAATTGAGTGTATGGTAGCATTGCCTTTAAATTGTTTAACTTGGGTCAAACGTTTCAGGTGGCCTTCCACAAGCTTCTCACAATAATTTGACTGAATTTTGGCCCATTCCTCCTGACAGAGTTGGTGCAACTGAGTCAGGTTTGTAGGCCTCCTTGCTCGCACATGCTTTTTCAGTTCTATAGGATTGAGGTCAGGGCTTTGTGATGGCCACTCCAATACCTTGACTTTGTTGTCCTTAAGTCATTTTGCCACAACTTTGGAAGTATGCTTGAGGTTATTGTCCATTTGGGAATACCCACTTGCGACCAAGCTTTAACTTCCTGACTGATGTCTTGAGATGTTGCTTCAATATATCCACATCATTTTTGTTGATATCACATCAAATAAAACTATAAATAATCTTATCTAAGTCCTTTACAATTTTAGGGGGTAAGTCAAGTGATAACGAGATATAAACCAATCTGGATAAGCCTTCAGCTTTGGATAATAATACCCGACTGTGTAATGAAATATCTCTCATCAACCAGAGGTTCAATTTCTTCTTTGTTTTCTCAATGCAGTTAATGTTCAATTCACTCCTTTGTTTTTCATCCTTGCATATAACAATTTCAATATAAGTAACCTTATCTTTAATTGGGGTACCATATACTTCCTGTAAAACACAACCCTTGAGTGGAAATAAGACTGACTTACTGATATTAATTTTCCAACCCGAAACTAAGGAAAAATCTTCAATACAGGAAACTGCTTAAGAAACCTCATTCCTGTCTCTTAAAAATATTACGTATTCGCCTAGCATTAATAGAAAAAACAGAAATGGACATTTACTATCACAGATACTATATGAAGAATATTACACTTGTATGCGTTCACATGAATCAGTGTCTCACAAAAAGAAGTTCTTACTAGTTGAAAATAAAAACAGTCCTTTGCACCACACAAGTGGTTGACCTAAATTATATATATATTTATTTATACTATTACAAATGTCCTTCACTCTTGCTTTGATGTTCTCGTCAGATTTTTCTGCTATTCCATGAATTCGAAGAGTCCATCTCCGACTATACCTGTCATTATCGTTTACCTTTGACTCCATTTCAGTGAGTTTCTTCTCCTGCTTTGCAACCTGAATGTTCAATGTTGCGTTCTGCTGCTTCAGAGTTTTTACTTCCTCAGCACCGAAATCAATCGATTTCTTCAGGTTAACGATACTGACGGTTGTTTTACACCAAATTCATGATGTTATCTGCGCTCTCTTTGATTTTAGCCGTGAGGAAGCGGACGATGTTGTCCTGTAGCTGGCTCATTGATGGTTCACTTCTCAGCTTCTTTGGAAGTTGCTCCTTGGTTGGGGTATTCGGGTATGAATCACATTCACCCCCCTTTTTTACACTGCAAGAATATGAGTGAGTTTCAACAATGCCTCTTTTCTCCTTGGAAGTTTCAACATCCATTATCTCAGCAACAGTTTGGTCATTTCCTGATTACATGCTACTAGCTATGAAGACGTTAGCAGGCTAACTTAACGGCACACACTAAAACGTTTCGATAGCTGGCTTGTTCGTTGGAAATCGTCAAAAATATGTCAATGGTTTGATAAATTACAAAATTATTCATTGTATGGTTAGATATCATTTTTTTGTGAAAACGAAAAACAAATTCCAACTGCAGTCGAAAACTATAAACTTTATCAGAAAACCCTAAAATTGTTCCTCAGCGAGAAATGTTCCACCTTCTCATGTCGCCATCTTGACCATGTCACTGCTTTCATGGAGCTCTAAGCAATTATTGTATATTTTTCTTTGTAACACTGTATGTATTCAATCTTTTCGAATTGATCACTTCCCACTGGGCCCATACATCAATTCAATGTTTATTCCACGTTAGTTCAACTTAATTGAATTGGAATTACATGGATATTGTGTCACAGTGAATTTTATGATCTGCAGTCAATTTCATTATGTTTTCATGTGCCATGATTCTGACATTTCACATATGATCCCCATAGGATTAGGCTACATAATTACAGTGGTGCAGTAAATGTAATCTCAATTCAATACGATGTGCATATACTGTACATATAGCCATTATAGATATTAAACCCATGTTCAGTGACTGTAATCTGTGACGCAAGTGGCCTAATGTGTTTGTGACGTTCCATGGAACCCACGGTATTGTTTAAAACTAGATTCTGATTGGCTTGCAGGTCATTCTACAGTGTAAATTATAAATGAAAACGTATTTTATATCAGTGTTACAGATTCACATTAACGAGCGTGTCTCAACCCGTACCGCACTTTTATCTGCCTAAAGGTATCTTCACGCACGACTGGACAGGGCTTTTGGATAGGCTTGTCCAAGGTAAGGATATGCATCAAGCTATAGCCTACTTTTAATGTTTTAGTTCCGAACTCAAGTTACTCCAGTCAAGTGATTAATCGTAAGAGTTAGTTGTTTTGACTGAGCAGTCCAATGGCCAATGCTGTTTTTGGACTATGAGACCCTCGGCTATATACTATGATGAGCCAATAACATGCATAGATTATGCATTAGGCATTGCACAAGTCAGTGTCAGAATATAAAGTTGCTACTTCCGTCAACTCAAGTTACTCAAGTCAAGTGATTAATCGTAAGAGTTAGTTGTTTTGACTGTCAAAACAAATAACTTTGATGGAATATTCCAAATTACATTGGCAATTATTCATCACAAATGCACAATATTACTTATATTTCAATGATTCATCCAGGCCCAAGACATAAAGTCGCCTGAAAGCTGTGTAGCAATCATTCCATTGCTGACCCATAGGATGGTAATCACATACATGATTGGCTTAAGCTAGAATCTTGGATACCTTTCATGTGAGTACTCACACACCAGATTTTTTTTACATACCTCAGAAGGAAGATACCTCAATATCTGGAAGCACTGTCTCATGTACAATTGTTAATGCTATCTCTGTAATTTCTAACAAAATGTTGATTTGATCGTTTCATCAAGACCTTCTCATCACAGACTGCCATGTCTAAGGTAGTGTCAGATGAGTCTCAGATACAGAAGAATAAGTCTATGATGGTATGATGATAATGATTGAGATGGTGATTATAATAATGATGACTAGCGGTACCCCACCTTACGGGCGGTAAATCATTGGATCTGATTAACTCTATTCAATGCAATTCAATCTTTGAGGCCTGCAACCATATAAATACAATTTATTTACACTAATAATAAGCTATTGTCAACTTCCTTTCTATGTGTAACAGTTCCCCTCGCCCCGATTTGGGCACGAACCAGGGACGCTCTGCACACATCAACAGTCACCCTCGAAGCATCGTTACCCACCGCCCTTGCAGAGCATGGGGAACCACTACTTCAAGATCTCAGAGGAAGTGATGTCACCGATTGCAACGCCACCAGCGCGCACCACCGCTAACTAGAAAGCCATTTCACATCGGCTACACTCACCCCCCTTTGACCTCCTCCTCTTTCCGCAGTAACCAGTGATCCGGGTCAACAGCATCAATGTAACAGTATAGACTTTACGTCCGTCCCCTCGCCCCGACCTGGACGCGAAGCAGGGACGCTCTGCACACTTCCTCCTTGCAGAGGAAGGGGAACCACTACTTCAAGGTCTCAGAGCAAGTGACGTCACCGATTGAAATGCCACCAGCGCGCACCACCACTAACGAGCTAGCCATTTCACATCGGCTACAGATGCTTATCTTGCTCATTGCTCACTGTCAATTGCTGACTGTTACCCAATGTGTGCAACTAGTATTGATTTCTCACAGAAAAATAATTTGGTTGCAAAAGTACCTGGGGCCATGTAAATAATTGTTAGGCTACTCATTTTGAATCCAACGATGGAAACTTGTGTGACCATAAAAGTCTGTGTGCGACTGGGCACAGTAAAATAATTTGGTTACTGACCTGCCCTACACCATAGAAGGTCATTCAAGTCGGAACTAGGAAATTTGGACATGTATGACTCGCTAACTCGTTATGGAATGATGATTTCAAGTTTCCCACTTGTGAGGTATCAGAATCAACCAGTAGGAAGCTCTACACATTCATTTTAACTCTGAGGTTCCAAGTTTCCGATGACATGTGAATGCGACAATAATTGCCATGGTCATTTTGAATGTTCAGTCAGTGAGCATTATGGGTAATTATCCTACATACTTACATCAAATACTTTATGATAGCATCATCTCCTGTAGTAACAGTGCCATTCCAAACACAATAAATGTGTTAAGATAGAAGATAAAAAATGTTGCTAAAGTGAAGAAAATCAGCTCAAAATTGTAGGAGGAAATACCCTTGCAGCATGGAGGATTACGGTATTATAATATATTGTCGATAACATTAATATAATTTGTGTATTTACAGTATCAGTACACATACAAATGAAATTATATGCTAGGGATTGATCTACACTGAGTGAACAAAACATTAAGAACACCTTCCTATTGAGTTTCCCCCCCTCCCCCCCTTGGTGGTGGACCATTGTTGATACTCAGGGAAAACTGTTGAGCATGAAAAACCCAACAGCATGGCAGTTCTTGACACAAACCTGTGCGCCTGGCACCTACTGCCATACTCTGTTCAAAGGGACTTAAATCTTTGGTCTTGTCCATTCACCCTGTGAATGACACACATACACAATCCATGTCTCAATTGTCTAAAAATCTATCTTTAACCTTTCTCCTCCCCTTCATCTACACTGAGAAGATTTAACAATTAACATCAAGAAGGGATTATAGCTTTCACCTGATTAGTCTATGTCACAGAAAGAGAAGGTGTTCTTAACGGTCTCAAAGATGGTGAAGGATGAATTGGGTAAAGTGGAATCGGTTCGAGTGACCAGGAGTGGTATGATGCTGATTTTGTGTCAACAGCGTAAAAGGAGAAAGCTTTGGGGGTTTAGGTTAAACATTTCAGGTAGATGCACGGTGATTAAAATGAATGATAGACGGAAGGTTTTACTGTGGTTTGGTGAAGTGGTTCTCCCATCGTATGTAAAACCTGGGTTAGTGAGATATTCAGAAGCTGCTGCAGTGTTACAATTGTAAAAAAGTTTGGACATGTGGCAAGTGTTTGTCGAAGGAATAAATATGTCGTAGTCAGATAAAGCATATTGTATTTGTAAACGGGTTATTTCAACCCATATTTTGTTGTTCTGGGTGCCTTTGGTTTTTTCCTCATTAAACTGCTCCGGTTAATACCCAGTTCTGCTATCCTGCGCCTGACCTCCCTGCAGCCCATTACGCACCTCCTAAAAGATCAATATCTTAGGTTTTGTACCATTGATTTTTCCAAGCGCTGGGATGCGCAGAACTGAGAACAGGGAGTTAATGAAATGCCCAGGGAAACGGAAAATGTGGGGCGGTCTCTCCATAAAAGTCCATGGCCACATACCAATACATGGATTTGACAGTCAAATTATGACTTAAATAGTAGTCAACTGTTGTCACTGTTGTTATTCTATAGAGGGTGGTGATTCATTTAGGTTAACTTACAAAAAAAGTGGTCTGGTCCCTTTTCCATGATTTCTCCCGAAAACATCATCCAACATTCCAAAATATAGATATCTTCAAGTACTCATCTAACCAACTTCTTCAGAGCCAGCCAGGCCCCATCGCATTGTAGAGTATGTTCTTTCTATTCTTTATCATGTATTTCTCATAGAGTCTATTCTAGTCATTCATCTAATCTTGTCATTTGATTTCTATTGTATTTCTCTCCATTAGGACTTGCTCCTACGGGTTACTCTGCCTTCTACTGTGATGGAGAATGCCTCTACCCTCTGTGTTCCTGCATGAACTCCACCACCCACACTATGATCCAACTAGTGGTCAGTATGCACTACTACACCCTCTCTCACATGAACGCTAACATTACTGGTTTCAGTGGGAAAGATGGTAAATGGTTCAGACATTAATGGCAAATATAAAAACTAAGATTGCCATTGTAGACTCCGGTAACTTGGGTGACTGTTAATGTAGAGTAGGGATCGTGAGAAGTAACATTCAAGACTGAAGCAATTATCCCCTCTAGTGGTATACTTTATACTGTACCAGGTTACTACACACACTGATAATACAAAACATCGAGGACACCTGCTCTTTCCCATGACATAGACTGACCAAGTGAAAGCTATGACCCCTTATTGATGTCACTTGTTGAATCCACTTCAGTCAGAGTAGATGAAGGGGAGAAAGAAATATTTTAAAACCTTGAGAGAATTGAGACATGGGTTGTGTGTGTCATTCAGAGGGTGATTTGGCAAGAGAAAATATTTAACTGCCTTTGAACGGGGTATGGTAGTAGGTGCCAGGCGTACCGGGTTAAGTGTGTCAAGAACTGCAACACTGCTGGGGGTTTTTTTCATGCTCAACCGTTTCCCATGTGTATCAAGAATGGTCCACCACCCAAAGGACATCCAGCCAACTTGACACAACATGGGCCAGCATCCTTGTGGAACGCTTAGGGCAGCTTGTAGAGTCCATGCTCAGACGAATTGAGGCTGTCCTGAGGGGAAAAGATTGTGCAACTCAATATGAAGAAGATGTTCCTAATGTTTTGTGCACTCAGTGTATATAGTCCTACATGTTTTTAAATAGTACAGTATCACAAACCACAGTACAAATCCATATAAAGTGTGGGCCTGTAGTATCTGTAAATCATCTAAACAGTTTTTTATTTCCATTTGCAGATAAAGCATCATTGTTCATGTAATCTAATATTAGCATTATAACTCTAGGAAGATGAAATGGTCATAAATCAAATAGATGAAAAGACAGAAACAAAAATGTTTTTGAACTACAACTTGTTTTATTTTAAAATGTCAAATTCAGTGCAAAGTAATGTAGTGCATTGGTGTCTAGATCCCTGTTGGGTGGCAAAGTGTCACAAGAATCCTGTGGGGAGAGAAAACAAGAGAATACATTAAATTCATGGGTGTTAACTAATCATGGTTCAACAAAGCACTTCAAGTCCTCAATTCCTTCAAAATAGAGAGAGAAGGAGAATGGTCCCTGCAGTAGGACTACATGCTGGCCATGAGGCTCTCCAAGTGGTACTCCAGGAGGCTGGAGAGCTCAGTGACCAGAGACTCTGGGTTAAAGTACCAGGCCAGCTGCTGGCCAAACATGTCATCTAGCAGAGCCATCAGTCCGCCCTGAAGAGAACACCACACAACACATAGAAAATGGCTCTGAGTTACTAGCTTATCAAGAGGAGAGAGACAATTAGAAATACTCCCCCTAAAATGGCATTGGAACCTGGTTAACCATGAATATGGAAGTAAACAGGAAGTACACTAAGAATATGGAAGGAAACAGGAAGTATCCTCTTGACTCAGCAGCAGCAGGTATCTGTCAGCCTCTGGCTCCATGTTGGCAGCAGTGGGCAGGAAGGAGTACAGGAGAGCGTACAGACGCTCCACCAACCCACCAGGGTGCTAAAGGAAACAAAGGAGGAGAAAAGAGGAGAGAATAGAAGAGATGAGGAATTTAAGTGAAACTGCTAATAGAGGGAGATCAAAACATGTTCCAGTGAGATGCTACTTACCACCATCAGGGACTTCTGAGCTGTCATCAACCCAAACAGCACCAGCTCAAAGAGGACATCTATCATGTTCACATGATGTATCTAGGACAAGAAAACACATTTGGAGAAAATAGGAATGATTTCATATAGATCAGCTACTGTGATGTATAAAAGACATGCATGTGGAAGACTTGAAAGAGTTAATAAACTCACCTTTGCCTCAGCCAGCTCCCTCTCAATGTCATTCCGCTTGGAGGGGTCACTCAGGTAGTCCACAAAGTCGTTATAGGTACGGATAAATTTGGCCTCGTCCTATGACAAAGAAAAGAGCATCTTAGTGAACAGAACACATTTCCCCTCAGGGATGCTCTCTTTCCCTTGAGTTAGTGAGTTACCATGTGGTTGGCCTGAACAAGGGCGCCCAGGAGGACCTTTCCCGCCACAAACAGATGGTTCCTGCTCAGGGTGGAACCAAGCAGGGTCTAGGGAAGAGGGAAGAGTTAGGGTGAGACATCTTCCTCTTGGAGAACAAGAAGTCACAGAGACAAAAAGAACAGTGGGTCCACTCACAGTGAAGGCCTGGCGCAGGGAGACGAGCCTCAGGGCGATGTCCTCCACTCTCTTGGTGGTAAGGTAGTGGCTGTGAAAGGGAGGGAATGGAGCATGTCAACCATCAGAGTCAATGGGGGATAACAGCAATTATGACCACAATCCTTCAGCATCTGACAAGCCCAGACTACACAGACATTTAGAGGAACTCACTTTAGCAGAGGAACCTCCCTCTCCTCAGGCAGCAGGTCCTCCTCCCAGCCCTACGACAACAAAACAAGCATTCAAAATCAGTGACCAGTGCAATGACATAACAAACAATCGGTCAATGGAAGGATCTTAATGCTCCTAGTCAATAGTATGTGTGTGTAACGTCTGACCTCATAGCAGTTGTGGCCCTCAGGCTCTGGGTCAGTGAACTGCTGAGTGGTGGGCGTAGAGGAGGAGGCAGCCTCCGACCACGCTGAAGAGGAGAGAAGCCCGTCCAGCCCCATGTGGAGAGTGGCATACACCACTGAGACATCAGTCTGCTGCTCAAAACACACACAACACACCTGTTTACCACACACACACACGTTATTAGAAAACACACCAAATCTAATTCAAAAATGCCCAGCAATGTCTAGTCTATATACATAGGAAATAGTTTATTTACCTGGTTGCAGCCAAGCATCACGTCCACAGACGTCTTGTGGCGGAGCTGAGACGCATAGTGGGTCACCCTGCCAGCCACACGCTGACAGAGAGAGAATACATGTTAAGGCCAAATGGAATAAGTGAAGAAAAGCCTAATCTACTACTGTTTCAGTAGTATTTACATCTTACCTGGATCCAAGTGATGGACTGCACTTTGGTGGCACAGTAGGGGATGCCCTCTGGACTAAGCCTGGCTGTCTCCTTGGAGATGGCCCACACCAGTTGAGTCTCCAGGCCTCTCACCCTACTCATGTGGTGCATCCTCACAACCACCTGCTGTTGAGATAAACAACAAGACAACATCAATAAAACCACTTCAGCAATTGCTGTGACACATTTCCACCAAGATCAAATGACTGACAATGTAGATTAGGATTAGCTAGTTACAATGACACATACCTGGGATCCCCCACGCATGTAGGTGCTGATGGGGCTGATGAACTGGAAAGTTCTCCAAGCTTTAACTACCGGACTGGTATTGTTCTGCACATTACAATACATTCATGTTGGAAACAGTAAACATTGTAACCGTGATGTGACTGTGTGTGTGTGTGTGTGGGGGGGGGGGGGGGGTCACTTACCCTGATCACAACAGGCCCACAGTACAGGGGGCTGAACCTAATCAGAATCAACTGCCAATTGCCAGTGGCCTCCTAAAGCAGAAAGCAGACAGGAGATTTCAGATTTTCATGTCAAAGAGACACAACTTGAATATCTGGGATATTTTTCAAACATAAAACCCCAAACTTTCAGAAATTTGTACCTCAAGGATAGTCTGCACATCTGGCACATCCTCAAGGATGATAGCAGCATTCTGGACATCAAGGAGGACTGGCAGCTGTGGAACATCTGGCACATAATCCAATGACACATCCAACTGGACCTCATCCAGGACAGTTGTTTCTAAAATGAGGAACATTGGAATATAAAATAAACTATTGTTAGGACATAAAACGTAGCAAAATTGCTAATACTAGCTACCTAGGTAGCAAAAGTCGATTGCTTAGCAACAGTTACTAGAGTTAATGTTAGCTAGCTAGCTACAACATCTCTAGCACTAGCATGTTTGCCAAGTCTCAATGATAGAAATACACAACATTTCGCAAATTATAATGACATTGTTAAATGTAGTAAAAGAAGAGTTGTAAACTCCACATACCCTCTTCGAAGTCGCTGTCCACCTGTCGACGATCACGAACCCTGCAAAACAGAAAAAGACAAGAAAAACAAGCCACAAATGAATTTGAACAACCTGTCGACGCAGTAGGCCGCCGACGTCCACGCACTCTCTCCGCCAGTCTTGAAAAGCACCCAGGCATTTTCCAGTCGATTGTTCTTAGGTCTCAAAAATCATACAAGTTTGTTGTCAGCAGCAAAGTTGTTGTTTTCGCATAGAAAACGTTCCATAGAACGTCGGTTAGATGTCTCTTGGCAACACACGTTCGAAAATGATTGTTTACAAAATTGACAACTGTGTTGCCATAGAAATTAGTTTGGAATTCTGATTCCCTTTAGAATCCCTTAAAATTGCTTATCATTCTAGTGACGTCGACGTGCTCCTTCGAAGCTCAGTTGATAGAGCACGACGTGTGCAAACATTGCTAAGAAGATAGATAATAATTTCAGGGATTTTTGTGATGATGAGTTATCTGAAATTGAGATAAAATACTGGATTAAAAGCCTTAAGAACAATAGGTCCCCTGGAAATTATGGTTTAATAAGCGAGTTTTATAAAGCATTCAATGATAAATTGATTCCTTTCATTCTTGTTCTATTCTATGTTTCAAGAATCAATAGAAAAATGGGAGTTCCTGGCATCCTTAAAACAAGGTGTAATTACTTTGATTCCCAAACTTAATAAGGATACTTATTTTATATTATACTTTATATAGACAACTGGAGACCCATTAGCCTGTTGAATAATGATGGGAAATTATCACGTTAGATATTTTCGCATCAGCTCTTTTTCAGAGCATATCTGATTGGTCAAAAGAGCAATTACTTTTAGAATAACTGTCTTCAAAGTAATGACTCGGGACGTCGGGGTTGATATGTACGCTTCTTTTAGTAATATTACTTATAATATTACTTGTTCACATTTAACAACTTTAGATTCTTCAGAGCAATGCAGGTAAGATGCTCGCGGAAAGGTCAGTTTAATCACTTTGCACCTGCACATAACTGGCGCGTTCTCTCTCTCATTCCTGTCGCAAGGCATTCTGGAAATTGCAGTCAAAAGCGTAATTCAATACTAACCAATACAATTACATATGTAAATAACTGTAAAGAAATATATTTAATTACAGCTCAATGAATTAACTTAAACATTAACACATTAAAGTTACAACAATTACTCAAAACAATGACTGAATTGGGCTGCCTGTCTCAACGAAGCCATAGAAACCTGGACATGCTCCAACTGAAATGTTCCCTCCTGTCAGCACTGATGTTGAATGGCATTAAATACACTTTTTTTGTTCTCTCCCAACCCATATAGATTTGTTGAACATGATTGGAAATGAAACTCCAGCACACTGGTAGCACTAAAGACATGTGAGTATAACTTTTCCAGGTGAGTTGAACCTGCCTGTGGGGATATTCCTGGGAGGTCTACTGATGAAGAGGTATAAGCTTGGTGTTGTGTCTGGAGCCCAGCTGTCTTTCATCACCTCCTTCATGGCCTACCTCCTCCTCCCTCTGCAGTCTGGCACTAAGTATGACAACGTTCAGGTGGCTGGTCTGACCGTGTCCTACAACGGGTAAATATGACATCTGATTAGTTGGTTGGTGGGTTGATAAAAACACAAGTTTTGATCAGTGGAATATGAGGGAGAGTTTGACCAAAACACACATGGGCTTGTGCCGGGGCTCCCTCTTGTGGGAATATACAGTATGGTTGTTACTGAGCCAGGATTCCTGGCTGTTTTGTCTCTGTGCGTATGTCAATGATAGTTCAGCAACAATTATTTAAACATCATTATTACCAGCCATTTTCTCTGTCCCCCAGGTCCCCTGGTGTACGATGGCAGCCTGTTGTCAGAGTGTAACAGAGACTGCTCCTGCTTGGCTGGGGAGTGGGACCCTGTGTGTTCAGACAACGGCATCACCTACACCTCCCCCTGCCTCGCAGGCTGCTCCAGCTTTACAGGTTACGGCAAGAACACGGTACCAATACTATTAATGTACTGAGTGTACAACACATTCACAGGGATGCTGGCCCATGTTGACTCCAATGCTTCTCACAGTTGTGTCAAGTTGGCTGTATGTCTTTTGAGTGGTGGACCATTCTTGATACACACAGGAAACTGTGTTTGAATATGAATGAGCAGCAGTGGTGTGATGTGTCCTATCCAATCCCTGCAGAGTGATCTTCCTTGGCCTCATCACATGTCTCAGTGGCATCTCCTTAGGAGGGATGGGGACACCACCACGGGACAGACCCCACACTCATCGCTTGAGATCGAACTTCAGACTCCCTCCAAAACCACTGAACCCCTCAACACACTGAAAGAGATTACGGTGCACACCCTTATAGGGAGCCGTAACAGGATAACTCCCTCCAAACTCACAAAGACACAGAGGAGGAGGAACTATTCAACACCCAGGGAGAGAGAACAAGTGACCTCAGTCAAACACAGTCAGAAAGAGGAGGTGGAAGAGGTGTTAGACAGAAGAGGATGTTACTCCAGAGGCCATTCCTCCTGTTCATGTGAGCAAGAAAGAGCAGAAGGCTTCTGATCAGCCAAATGGCAGGCAGAGGGAGAGGTCATAGTGATTCACACCCGCAGAGAGAAAGACAATCCACACAACCTCTTGTTTGAGATGAACCACACAGGTAGAGGCAGAGGGCCTTCAGGGCTAGCCAGTCAGCCTGCCTGCTCTGATCCTCAAGTCAATTGTATTTAAATTCATGTTCATTAAAGATTTTTATTCAAGAATTGACAAGTCCCATTTAGTTAGAGATCATTTTTCACTGTCTTCAACCCTCAAGAACCAGGGTGAGTCTGGGTCACCCTTTTCCTGTTACAAACATAACTTGCATATCGCCATAGACTACGCCAAAACGTTAATCATTTAACCTTGCCCGAATAAAACAATGCATTTTTTATAGTGAGCAAGAGTTGCGCCTTTTCCTTTTCTATGATGATTCAAATTTTTGGTTGCACCTCAACTGAACGTTGGTTGAGCGCCCTTTTGTTTTACATTTACAAAGTCAATTATTAAAAGCATTAAAATTGTGATGTTTCTCATTTATTTACATAACCTACTCTACACTTGCAAAGTGAAAGTTTATAGAAATGTTCTGAAATTAAGTAGTAAACAGAAGAAAAGCAGAATTGAGTTCAATTATAATGCAAATAATTGAATGATCTATGGTTCAATCCCATTTCTGAAGGTCTGATGAATAATTAATATTGTTTCTCCTCTTCCTTGTGGCAGGCGCAGCAGCACACTGCCCTCCAAAGCCTGCAAAATAATCTCTGGACTGCTCCTTTCCTAGCTCTGCATGGAACATCCAGTGTCACGTCTTTGGTGACGTGTGGGGTGACATCCGGGATGACCACAGCAACATCCTCTGGAAAGGGAAAAAAGAGGAACAGAATGTAAACAAATGCAAACCGTAGCTTCTAAACTCTGGCCAGTTGATAGGTTCTACCAAGATGTCATGACAAACGGCACCTGCCAGAGTGCTCTCTAAGTGTTACTCACCTGCTTGGATGTCAGCTGGCAGAGTGGCGAAGACAGCCATCGTGAGAGTCCTTTCTTCAGGTGTGACATCCGCAACCTCCAAGAGGGAAGAGATGGGCTCTGCCTCTGTATTAGGGGTGATGTCCACCACATTCAGGTTGGAAGAAGCCGGATCTGCCTATGTGTTAGTGGTGATGTCCACAACCTCCAGGTGGGAAGATGCCGGGACTGCCTCTTTCTAAGGGGTGATGTCCACCACATTCAGGTGGGAAGAAGCCGGATCTGCCTCTGTGTTAGGGGTGATGTCTTCAACCTCCAGGTGGGAAGAAGCCAGGTCTGTGTTATGGGTGACAACAACAATCCTGATGAGCTCTACTACTAGAAGTCACCAAGATGTCGTCGGAACAGGCATCTGTCAGAGTGCTCTCTATCATTGCTACTCACCTGCTTGGATGTCAGCTGGTAGTGTGGTGGAAATGTCCACCGCGAGGACAGGCGGGACTGGTAGGGTGGCTGCAGGGGGCTGGAAGCAGCTCTGCACCTCGTCCGCCACAAAGGCACAGACAGAGCTCATATAAAAAGGGCTCTGGAGGTCATTCGTGGAGAAGGACTGACTGATTCTCCCGAGGATCGAGTCGAAAGCAGCAGCCCGGGAGAAAGGGATGTGAGGGGAACAGTCCTTTAACATGCAGGAGAGCTTCTCCACTACGGCCGCCACCATGCCCATGGCCATCCCGCTTATTAGGATTGGGTGCTCTGAATGGCCTTCCTCTGGCTGAAGCCACAGGGCCAGGAGGAGCCTGGGCACCACCTCCACCACCACCTGAGATGGACTGAGCAGGTTGCTACGGGGCTCATTGTACTGCTTGCCCAGAATGCTTCTCACAGCTCTTTCCACGATGCTGTGGACTTTAGGATCGCTGAAATCAACAAAAAGGAGAAGACAAAGCTAAACAATGTGCAATGTGCTCACATATTGCTGGCGTAGTTCCAGATGTGTAGATAAATGGATCAAGTCATATGCAGGGCAAAACATGGAACTCACATGTCAGCTGGCGAGGTGGGGTGCAAGGAGAGGCGGAGCTTGCAGAAAGCCTCGTGCTCTATGTCCATCATTTTTAGGCAAGTGTACTTCCCAGGCCTGCAGTATGAAACAGGAAGTCCTATTAGTGTAATTTCACAACAGATCTATTCTGCTGTGCTAACTCGTTGTTGAAAGGCTAGTAAAAAGCTCACTGACTTGTAGTATGTCTCTAACTCTCATTCTCTTACCAGCCGAGCGAGGTTGTTTCCCTCCTCCAGGGTTTCCTTCCACACCCTTCAAATAAAACACAGAGCAATTAAACTTTCCTGGCTTCTGATTTTGTTGTCTGTTGTTTATTTTACCCACACCTCCTGGAGTGCTGCTGGTGGCAGGGAATGGCAGTGAAGGTGAGTGCTGACGTGGTACTCACCTCTTCCTAAGGGATTTTTTGCCCTGAGACTCCAGCCAGCTGCTCATATTCTCCGTGGTGACATGGGGCAGGACCTGGCCTTGACTCTGGAGCAGCAGATAATGGACCATGAGCTTCTTCTGCAACATGTGGTAAGGTGTGAGACCGTGCCACGAAATACCATATCATGTACTTTCAGAAGGGCCTCTCGCAACATTTCACAACTGCTCATGCCTCACAATTTGCAAGTGATATTAAGAACTCTTATGACCACCTTCTCTAAACTGTCTTGAAATACAATTCTCTTTCTGTTGTTTATGTTTTTGTGGGATGAATCTTACCTGTTTATTGTAATATGTTTCCTCCGAGCAGGCCTGCAGAGTCTGAAAATAAAGGCTGCTTCTACAGAATTCCTTTGAAGAGAATGAAAATAATGATGCTTTGTTATGCACATTATGCACAGGCATTTACAGTATGCTAAAAATGAATTTCTACTAACATTACCTTTGTGGGACCATAAGTGAACTCCGGAATGCACCAAACCCTATCCATGGTAAGATGGGGAAGAAATGCAGCGCTATAGATATACGGGATGCTCTAGAGATAACAGGAATGACTTAAAGTCACGAATTATCAATGACTGTGGAGTCGTCCAATATGCTGCACTTAGAGCAGACCAACTAATCCAACCTTGGTTTACAAGTTAAATACATTGTTCATATATGCCTATACAAATATATCGAACACATCCATTTAAAGCAATGATTTTCAATTGAATATGTGTTGTTGTTATCCTGTTGTGCGCCTTGAGAGTCAGTCCCCTTAAGCACATGATTCCAATATTTCTGAGCTCTGAATTGACACAATGAACACTTTTGCAAAGATATTCGGTTAAAAATAAGAGTATGAATGACAATAAACGTATAACTTGGATTGTCTGCATAATAGTGTAGTAAACAATATCGCTCAGCGTGGGAACTTTTGGTGTTAGGAAAGTATCCGTTATAAGTCTCCATGACACGTATTACTTCCTTGTCTTGTTGGTAATAGTAAAAATGCATGACAGTCCGCATTGTAATGGTCTAACAGGTGTTTTTCATTTTGCTTCTCACATTAAACAGACATTTGAGAACGGAATTGCTTACAGTTGTACCTATGATGCACAGACACAATAAAGCTATACAGTGTAGTTTGAATAATCCGTTTCAATTATTTGCAGATGTATTCCCTATTATCTACAAATCGAAAGATGTAACATTTGAAATGAATGTGGCAGAACAGTTTAGCATAGAGTTCCTGTGGGAGTCTTCTCCTTCAGTATTTTTGCCTCCGAGGCCTCGTTCCTCATTACAAGGGATTTCCCCAGTGCCAACTTCACACGAGATGGCCGCTCTCTCCTGTCATGTGGTGCTGAATGACAGATATCGCTATGCTGATATTGCTGCTGTCCATGGTCCTGAAATTTACAATCTTGCCTATTTGCATATGTACGACTGTCCAAACTTGAACCCACACACATACACACACATTAATGCTAATCTCTCACACACGTTCAAACATTGCACAATCTGCAACAAGACACTGAAAGAGCATTTTATTCCAATTGTGTTTGAATAAAGACCCGAAGAATGAAATCAATTTGTGGATGTTGATTGGACAGTGTATATGTGCTTTGCAAAAGCCATTTTTTACAATTCCCTGTAGCGTGTATTTTACAGATGCATGATCAGATTGCTTTGTTTAAACCAGAATAAAGATTTGGTCTGAGAAACTATACCGATTATAGCATGATAGCTTTTTTACATTTTAAATAGGGCAATGTATATATGACCCCCTTTTAAAGAGTCACTCATTTATCACTTTCTTGCAGATATACAGTGCCTTCAGAAAGTGTTCATACCCCTTAACTTTTTCCTCATTTTGTTTTCTTACAGCCTGAATTCCAAATGGATTAAATTATAGTTTTTTACAGACAACAACCCATAATGACAAAGTGAAAATATGTTTTAATTTTTTCTCAAATGTATTGAAAAGGATATACAGAAATATATAATTTACTTAAGTATTCACAATACATGTTAGAATCACCTTTGGCAGCGATGAAAGCTGTGAGTCTTTCTGGGTAAGTCTCCAAAAGCCTTGCACCCTTGGATTGTACCATATTTGCATTATCACAATATATACAGTACCAGTCAAAAGTCTGGACCCACCTACTTTTTCTTTATTTTTACAATTTTTTTACAGTTTAGAATAATAGTGAAGACATCAAAACTATGAAATAGCAGAATTGGAATCATGTAGTAAGAAAAAAGTGTTAATAAACAAATCAAAATATATTTTATATTTGAGAATCTTCGAAGTAGCCATCCTTTTCCTTGACCACTTTGCACACTCTTGGCACTCTTGGCAACCCTTTTCATGAGGTAGTCACCTGGAATGTTTTTCAATTAACAGGTGTACCTTCTTAAAAGTTAATTTGTGGAATTTCTTTCCTTCTTAAAGCGTTTGAGCCAATAGGTTGTGTTGTGACAAGATTGGGATGGTTTACAGAAGATATCCTTATTTGGTAAAAGACCAAGTCCATATTATGGCAAGAACAGCTCAAATAAGCAAAGAGAAACAACGTCCCATCATTACTTAAGACATGAATGTCAGTCAATACGGAAAGTTTTAAGAACTTTGAAAGTTTCTTCTAGTGCAGTCGCAAAAACCATGAAGCGCTATGATGAAACTGGCTCTCACGGGGAAGACAGAGAGTTACCTTTGCTGCAGAGGATAAGTTCAGTAGAGTTAATTGCACCTCAGATTGGAGCCCAAAAAAATGCTTCTCAGAGTTCAGGAAACACACATCTCAACATGCACTGTTCAGAGGAGACTGCATGAATCAGGCCTTCATGGTCGAATTGTTCCATTGAAACCACTACTAAAGGACGGACACCAATAATAAGAAGAGACTTGTTTGGGCCAAGAAACACGAGCAATGGACCGTTAGACTGGTGGAATTCTTTCCTTTGGTCTGATGAGTCCAAATTCGACATTTTTGCCTTTCAATGTGTGTGTAAAGAATCCAGGGTGTTTACTGGGGTCTACTCTTCATTATAAAACTATTTGTTGAATGGTATAAAATCCATCAGAAGCTGAATAAGTCTTGAAGGGGACAGAGCTTGTTTTGCCAAGCAAAGTGAAAAGGACAGAGGGAAAGTAAAATGGAAAATACATGGAAAGGAACATGGAAGATCCTCAAAGAACATTGCATTTTCATGATCATGTAACATCAAAATGAATCTTATATTCCTGCCCTTACAGAAATACCACATGATTTCAACTTACATTTTACAGAACTTTACAGAGGTAAACTGTGTCGGTTCTTTTACTATTACAGGTATGTAACAGCACTTCAAACGTTCAAATATATACACAATATGTAATAACATGCTATTTAATAACTTTGTCCAGATATTATCAAGTTAGGTAAGTTTTGTTTGGCTTTGTGTCGAACTGAGTGAGAGAAGAAGGTGATTTACATGGAGTGAGAGTACATGTTAGCTTGATGCTAGCTGAGGTAAAAAAAAAAAAAATTACGAGTCACAGAGACTATGTTGACTGAGTAGCTCACTTGTACTGGATTTTGTCTAGGATATCTTTTTATCAAGAATCCATTTGTTAGGGATTTCTGAGTTGGTTTTAGATGTTATTGGTTGTTTTGTGTAAAATTGTGCTCACTAGCTGGTAAACTGGCCGAGCACGCTCCGTCTGGTGGACTTTTAGTGCATATACAGTGAGAGAGAGACGATTTTCTGGAGGTGCCACTATCTTAAAGCTGAATGTAATGTTGTCACTTTTCAATAAAGGTAGTGGTATATAGAAAAACATTCAGTTATTTATGGTTTCATATATAGGTGTTTCTATTGTATGAATGTGGAATACATTGTGGTTTTCATGTGAAACCATACACTAAGACAGGGTTATTTGTGGAACATTTTTGAATTCTGCTTTAGGTAAAGTGCATTTATGTTGTGTAATTTAAAGTGTGCACTTGTTTGATGTGAATATAAGGAAAGCGCCAGAACTTTGCAGACGTAAACTTGTGTCCGTTCTTTTTACTATTGCAGGCCACCTCAGCTACACATGTACTCTGTCTGCACACGCATCCACGCATGCACATACACACGGACAAACACACACAAATGTTCTCTCTCTCTTGTGTTTGTCAGCAGTTCATCGTGGCCCTGTCGTTCGCCTCCTTCACCAAAGCTCTGTCAGGGACCTACATGAAGAGTGCCATCACTCAGAGAGACACTTTGACCTGTCCAGCTCTCTCATCGGACTCATAGACGGCAGCTTTGAGATGGGTATCAACAATAACATTGAGTTGCTTCAGAATTCATGTAGTAAAAACCAGATACAGACTACAGTATTATCCATTTTTTTGTGGTTCAGTCAGAGTCTGCTCTCAATACTGTCCAGTTTTATAGTTGTTCCTATTAATTGATTGACTGGCGTTTGTCCATGACTCTACTGTCAAACCTCTAACATGGGTTTATTTGATGCTGTGTTGTTGCAACCTAGTATCCAAACTGATATGCCATTTTTAGTTGAAAAAAAAACAGTGTTTATAATTTGCGATTCCTGACTACTGTAGTGTTGTGGTTTCTTGCAGGTAACCTGCTGTTCCTGGCTGTGGTCAGCCATTTTGGGGCGAAGCTGCACCGGCCCAGGCTCATTGCTATGGGCTGTTTCCTTATGGCTGTAGGATCCTTCCTCACAGGCCTGCCACACTTCTTCATGAGACGGTAAAACAACTGAAATACTGGTTAATCTTATACTTGTAGAGATACTCCAATGCGGAGGATAGTTTCACTTTAGAAAGAAAGAAGTGTATCCAGTTGTTGATTAATTTCAGTTAACTTCGAACTAAAGTCTTGCGTAATTGGTCAGCTGCTTGATTATGTTTTGGGGCCATACATGTTAAGAGAAGGGATTAACTTGTTATGGCTGCAATCCTGTTAATGGGATAAGTGTCATCAACAACCGCTGAATAGCATAGCGCTACATTCAATAAATATTATTAAAAATATTTATATTCATGAAATCAGAAGTGCAATAGAAGAAAACACAGTTTAGCCTTTTGTTTATCCACCTGTCGTGTCAGATTTTGAAATTATGCTTTACAGCGAAAGCAATCCAAGCGTTTGTGTAAGTTTATCGATCGCTCGACAAAACATTAAGTACACTTAGCATGAAGTAGCTCGGTCACGAAAATTAGAAAAGCAATTAAATGTATCGTTTACCTTTGATGATCTTCGGATGTTTTCACTCACGAGACTCCCAGTTACACAACAAATGTTCCTTTTGTTCCATAAATATTATTTTTATATCCAAAATCCCTGTTTGTTTGGCGCGCTATGTTCAGAAATTCGCAGGAAAGAGCGGTCACGACAACACGGACAAATTCCAAATAGTTTCCATAATGTCCACAGAAACATGTCAAAGTTTTTTATAATCAATCCTCAGGTTGTTTTTAAAATATATAATCGATAATATATCAACCGCAAATGTCTTTCACAGTAGGAGAGGGAAAAGCAATAGCTGTCCAAAATCTGTTGCGCGAGCAAAACTCATGTGACCACTTGAAGCAATGTTATCTTTCTGGCTCATTTTTCAAAATAAAAGCCTGAAACTATGTCTGAAGACTGTTGACACCTTGAGGAAGTGATAGGAAAAGGAATCTGGTTGATATCCCTTTAAATGGAGCAAAGGGAGGCTATGGAACATGGAGTTTTCAAAATAGAAGCCACTTCCTGTTTTGATTTTCCTCAGGGTTTCGCCTGCAATATCAGTTCTGTTATACTCACAGACATTATTTGGACAGTTTTGGAAACTTTAGAGTGTTTTCTATCCAATACTAAAAATAATATGCATATATTAAGTACTGAGACTGAGGAGCTGGCCGTTTACAATGGGCACCTTTTCATCCAAGCTACTCAATACTGCCCCTGCAGCCATAAAGAGTTTAGACAACAAAGGCAAGGTATTGGAGTGGCCATCACAATGCCCTGACCTCAATCCTATAGAAAATGTGTGGGCAGAACTGAAAAAGCGTGTGCGAGTAAGAAGGCCTACAAACCTGACTCAGTTACACCAGCTCTGTCAGGAGGGATGGGACAAAATTCACACAACTTATTGTGGGAAGCTTTTGGAAGGCTACCCATAAAGTTTGACCCAAGTTAAACAATTTAACGGCAATGCTACCAAATACTAATTGAGTGTTGGTAAACTTCTGACCCACTGGGAATGTGATGAAAGAAATACAAGCTGAAATAAATCAATCTCTCTACTATTATTCTGACATTTCACATTCTTAAAATAAAGTGGTGATCCTAACTGACCTAAAACAGGGGATTTTTACTGGCATTAAATTTCAGGAATTGTGAAAAACTGAGTTTAAATGTATTTGTCTAAGGTGTATGTAAACTTCCAACTTCAACTGTATATATATATATATAAACTCAGCAAAAAAAGAAATGTCCTCTCACTGTCAACTGCGTTTATTTTCAGCAAACTTAACATGTGTAAATATTTGTATGAACATAACAAGATTCAACAACTGAGACATAAACTGAACCAGTTCCACAGAAATTTGACTAACAGAAATGGAATAATCAAAATCAGTGGTCAAAATAAAAAGTAACAGTCAGTATCTGGTGTGGCCATCAACTGCATTAAGTACTGCAGTGCATCTTCTCCTCTTGGACTGCACCAGATTTGCCAGTTCTTGCTGTACCATGTTACCCCACCCTTCCACCTAGGTACCTGAAAGTACCCAGACATTTCTGGGGGGAATGGCCCTAGCTCTCACCCTCCGATCCAACAGGTCCCAGATGTGCTCAATGGGATTGAGATCCGGGCTCTTCGCTGACCATGGCAGAACACTGATATTCCTGTCTTGCAGGAAATCATGCACAGAACGAGCAGTATGGCTGGTGGCATTGTCATGCTGGAGGGTTATGTCAGGATGAGTCTGCAGGAAGTGTACCACATGAGGGAGGAGGATGTCTTCCCTGTAATACACAGCGTTGAGACTGACTGCAATGACAACAAGCTTAGTCCGATGATGCTGTGACACTCTGCGCCAGACCATGACGGACCCTCCACCTCCAAATCGATCTCGCTCCAGAGTACAGGCCTCGGTGTAACGCTCATTCCTTCAACGATAAACGTAAATCTGACCATCACCCCTGGTGAGACATAACTGCGACTCGTCAGTGAAGAGCACTTTTTGGCAGTCTAATGAGGACCTGCTGACCTAATGAGGACCTGCCTTACAACAGGCCTACAAGCCCTCAGTTCAGCCTCTCAGTTTATTGCGGAAAGTCTGAGCACTGATGTAGGGATTGTGCCTGGGAAACATGGGAAACAGTGTTTAAACCCTTTACAATGAAGATCTGGGAAGTTACTTGGATTTTTAGGAATTATCTTTGAAAGACAGGGTCCTAAAAAAGGTACATTTATTTTTTTGCTGAGTTTATATATATATATATAGTATTTACAAATTCACCACATTCATGATTTTATATGGGAATCAAAAAGCTTTCATTGATGTTCACCATGTGCTGATGTGCTCAGCACTGTCAACAGACCCCCATTATGACATCACAATGTAACGGAAGCCTTGCCATGATAACATTGCTGGTTCCATCTGACAAGCAACATTTAATTTCCACTCATTTCTTGATAGATCTCTCACAGAGATAGGTTAAGTTCTTATTTTGAGAGTAATAATATTTATCATCAATGACTTATCGAGGGAGAAAATCAAGTGAGTTTGACAAACTCCAGAAGGAGAACTCACAGATGAAGAGCGTCATCGAAAACCTGAGGAAGCAAAACATGGCTTTAAACCAACAGGATGACCAGGACAAGTTTTCAAGTTTTGTAAGGCTCATCAGTTTTTCAAACGTTTTTCCAAAAATATCACTGTTTATTTTGTGGTTTCATAGACACACAGTAGGCCTACATCCATAAAATCTTTAGCTTAAAAGTTTTTCATGAGACACTGTAGAAACTATTTTGCCTTCTTCACTTCTGTTATACATTTCATACTGTACCATTGTGATCCAGGGCTATCAGGAGAGCTACCCAATCGCAGAGGGCCATCGTGGCTTCATCAGTGATGCCAGACTTCTGCAGATGCAGAGAGCTGAGAGAGAGGCCATGGAAGCAAAGCAAAGAAAGATAAGTGCTATCCATGAGAATTATGTCCGGACTGCTCTCATCAGGGTTGGCAGCACCTTCGCGCACCACTTCGTCCCCTCTATTCAGTGCATTCCACGGCCAAAAGCTCCACCGAGGCCTTTGCCACGAAGGCTTGAACACATAGCTCTGGCCCCACTGAAGAATGTGGTGGGGGTGGACGGAGCCCAAGTTCAACCCGGATCTCACTCTCTGGAGTCCATCCAGGTAAATAAGTCATTCAGCAGCAGTAGCGTGTGGCCTGTTCCCGTCCCTCCCACTGGAGCTCCCTCCAAGAGGGGCAAGAAGAAGAAGGCCAGGCGGGGAGTCAAAGCCCTGAAAGTCCAGTCGGATCAGGGCTGTGCTGACAACAACGGACCCATTGACCTGATGGAGGAGGTGAGGGACATCGAGCCTCACCTGAAGGAGGAGGCCTGGAAGGTAGGATGGACTTAGAATTTATTGTAAATGTGAAAATTTGCAGTTCAGATTTATACTTGGACTGATAAATTGCCAAAACAGATAGTGGTTCCATGTCTTAAAATCAAATCAAACTTTATTTGTCACATGTGCCGAACACAACAAGTGTAGACCTTACCGTGAAACCAACAGTGCAGTTCAAGAAGAGTTAAGAAAGTATTTACCAAATAAATAATAAAGTAAAAATAAATAAATAATAAAGTAAAAAAGTAATAATAATTAAAGTAACATAATGACATAACAATAACGAGGCTAAATACAGGGGGTATCGGTACCGAGTCAGTGTGTGGGGGTACAAGTTAGAAAGGATACACTCTTTTTGACAGCATGATAGAATAGAACCTAGAAATCAGGATCTCTCTGTGTATTAGGTTATGTATATACTCGTTCTATATGTATTTCTATGATGGGATCATTATTTTCTGGTCTACGCCAAAGGGGGTACATGAGGTGAAGGCCATGGGCAGGAGAAGTTTGGGCTCGGCCATGTCCACGGGGGAAATAGCCACCAGCTCTCTGGGAAGCCTGAGCTCAGTGGATATGAACACCCCTGCGGAGCTCCGTGACTACTTGGATTTTGGGACCCCGGTCAAGTTGTGTGACAGCCCACCCAGGCCTGCTCCCCCTCCTACCAAGCCCAGGAGCAAACAGCCTCGGCCTATAAGGTTCCTTAGCCTGCCAAAGGCTGCCACCGGCTCAGGTCAGTCCCTCTCATGTACTCACACTAATGTAAATTAGACAGGGAGATGAAGCAAGGTAGATTGATAAAAAAACAGTAGGAAGGGAAGGGACACAAATGACTTTAGCCCAGGGCCACACTTGATTTGCCTGTTTCACAGTGAGATAACCTTTACTCAAGGCTAATTGGACCCTGCTTCTGAGCAGGGAGAGCACAAAAAATATATGTGCTAAATTTAAAATGATATCATAACGAACTAGTGTTAAAAGCTACAAACAGATATGGAATTGAGTAAATACATAAATAAGATGTCTGCTGTCAACCCATAGACAATAAGTCAGCCAGTGAGCCAAAGGGCCAAATAAAGAACCATGCCAGATTGCAGCCCCTGTCCAACCCAGAGCAGGCCCTGACTAAGACCTTCAAGCTGCTCCACTCTGCCTCTGATGACTGGTGAGCATTCACTGTAGACAAGACCAATGGAGCTAGGCTAAAGGAAGCACAGTGTAGTGTCCTTGGAAATGTAGATTTGAGCTACAGAGTGTAGAAACTTCTGAAATTAAGAGACCAGAGTCCTAATTGATGAACATCATTATAATGTTTTTTGAAAATGTTGTGTAAAATGCTTACGTTACTTTCACTGAATTGCAGGGAGAAGAAGATCGAGGGCTTGACCTCTCTCCGTGTGATGGCTCAGAACCACATGGACATACTGATGCCTAAACTCCATGATGTCTGCCTTGCCATTATAAATGAAGTAGCTGTATTCATTCATTGCCCTCTTCATTCATCTGCACAAATCTGCTACATTTGGAGAACAAGTCAAATTATTGTGTCATGTTTCTGATGTTTGTGGGTTGTACAGCTCAACATTAATAGCTGGTCCTGTGTGTGTTATTATGATTCAGGTGAAGAACCTGCGCTCTGCAGTGTCCTGTGCTGCCATGGCCACACTGGGTGACATGTACGTCCACCTCCAGAGGGCCATGGACAGTGAGGTGGAGGGGACGGCACGCGTGCTGCTGCACAAAGCCAGCGAGGCCAACGCCTTCATCCGGCAGGGCGCCAACTTTGCCCTGGGTCACATGGTGCAGAGCTGCACCCCTACACGTGTCATGAATGCCCTGCTGGTCGGTGGGCTGAGGTAAAGAGGGAGAGGGGTCAATTAACACTCACTAAGGGGTAGATCCGGACTTCCACAAATTGTCCCATTATCCAAACCTCGAAATTGAGAAGATTGAAATACTGCTAGTTTTTAATTAACTGCCTTTTTCATCAGCATGCTAGGTTATTCCACAACACTTCCGGCAGCAACTCACCCCAACGCTAGACGTCACATTTGAATGGAATCACATTTATTTGTTATGTCTTATACTTCCTTGTGTTGTGTACTTCTTATTGTACCATTGCGTTATTTAGATTATTTTTAGCCATTGGTGGAGAGGTACTGTCTACTGATGTGTGCTAGCCTTTGGGGAGTAACAAGTCATTTATAAACATTTATGAAGTGTACATATAGTGAACACTTTAGATTTGGGGCTATTAGTGAGGCACTGAGGTATTAGTAAGTGCATGTACTCACATTCATAAATGCACTCATTAATAAATACACCATTCATGACATTTATAAATACATTTATAAATATGTATATAAATGGTGAGTCAAACCATTAATCAACCATTAACAAATGCCTTGACAATAACTCCTTTATAACTGGTTTATAGTACATTAGTAGTACATTATTAATCATTTACATATTGTGATCATACTATGATCAAACACCTTATTAATTATCTGATAAGTCATGAACAAATCATTTAAAATAGCGTTTATAAATGTGTAAATAACTATTTATAGATTTCTTATTGACATTTACAAATGTAGGAATAATGATTAATAAATGGTAAGTAAACTCTTTACAAACAGTTTATAAATGGTATATTAAGGGACCTTAATATAAAGTCTTACCGACCATTTTGATCCATCGATGAGACTTCATCAATACAATCCATTATCATTCATCTCCTAACTCATGTATCTCTATGACATGTAACTGATGTTCTCTGTTTTTCCTTCCTCAGCCACCGTAACGCTGCGGTGAGGAGCTGTACTGCTCAGCACCTGGAGAGACTGGCTGAGGTCATGGGGACGGCTCGTCTCCTGTCGGGGAAGAAAGACCTCACTGACCGTTTCTTGATTGCCGTCAGTAAACTGGCTGTGGACCCTTCACAGGAAGTCAGGTGGGAAGTTCCTCCTGTAAAGTAGCTTGCTTCAACATAACAGTTAAGGCCGGGATTCAATCCATGGCTCGCTATAGCACTAGATCGCCAACAATGCAGCTTTTAAAGGTAATTCAGTCTTGAGTCAACATCTGCAGCATTTACCACGAATACAAATTGAAATTGACTTTAAAAGCCACATTGTCGTCTGTCTACAGCATCTATGCTAAAGGGTGTCATGGATTGAATTGCAGATTTTAGGTATTCCAAAACAACCACAGGTTCTCTTGGAAGGAAATAGTAATTGAAAACAAAAAGGAAAAATTATAAATACAAATAAGTGCTACGTGGCGTTGCAGCGATGGGCAAAGATTGTAACTACCTATTAGATACCACGAAATTGGGGTAAAAATTACAAATGTAAATGAGTCCAAATATTCAGTACTTGATTCAGTTTCCTTCCTTCTGTTTGGTGCCTAATGAAGACAACCCTACTTGATCACAATGGTCGGTCTGAGCCAAGTACTGTGCAGATTCGCTAAGATTTTCATAAAAACGAACGGTTAATACCCAGTTGTTATATTGTTGAGATGATTCGTAGATCAGGTAATGCGATACATTGCTCAAACCGACCCTTTTGCAAATTCTACCTAATGTATGTCTGATTTTTTTCTCAGGTTGCCATCAATTGAGTACTGTTTTTAAACACAGACAGCAGAAATGATTTGATATGTTGCACGTTTAAGATGATATTAATATCTTTGTCCACAGGCATCATGGTCGCAATATCTTGTGCAACATGGCCACCAATGGCGATTTTCCTAAAATGTGGGACAAATTCGCTCCGAGGAAAGAGAGAGAATCCTTGAGGGAGGTCATCTCAAAGGTTAACCTCAAAGAAAGGTACATTCTCTCTGGATGATTAGAAGAAGTGTAACAAATGAGCTGATATCATTACAGAAATCCAATCCCACTGGGCACAGACATCAGTTCAATATCTTGTTTTGATTTAAATTTGGGAACTCAACCAGTTTTGGCCCAAAGGGATGAATTTAATATACTTGTCACAACTCTTACCGAAGGTGGCTCCCCTTCCCGTTCGGGTGGCGCTCGGTGGTCGTCGTCACCGGCCTACGAGCTGCCACTGATTCTTTCCTCCCCCTCCTTGTCTGTTTATTGGTTACACCTGTTGTGTATTTGCTGATTAGTTGGGCTTTATTAGCCAGCCGGCCCGCCTGCTCTTTGTGCGGGATTGTTTTGTGTAACTTGTGTGCACATCTGTGGGTTACGTGTTTCCCATTTCGTGGGTTTTGCTGGACAGTTTAAGTCCCCGTGTTTGGGGCGTTGTTTTGTTGTACGCCCTGTGTTTTCGTGGGGTTGGCTTATGTTCGCCGTTTTGTGCATTAAATTAGCATTACCCTGAACTCTCTGCTTCCTGCGCCTGACTTCTCACCCACTACACCCAGAACGTTACAATACTGTAAGATTATATCTTTCTGTCTTTTCTCTTTTTCAACAGGAATATCTGAATCATCCCCAACTTGACTATATATTTGTATGTAAATATTTGCACATTTCCCAACTTGACTATTATCCCCTCCAGTCCCCAAACTCCAATATTTTCTCTCATTCTAAGAAATTTGACACTATCATCCAACCCCCATGTAAATGCATCTTTAAACTGCATTGACTCCTTGTCCAAGTCCTGAATCCACTATAAGGCCATATGAACCACATTCAAAGCACTAAATTACCTTTCCTCGAAGCTCCTATCTGATCTACCAGCTCAATAGTGGTCTACTGAAACCATACTCACCATCTCAGGGGGTGCTCAGATCATCAACCACTGACCTCCACACCATCCTCAAAACCAGCAGTCCTCTTTTGGAGACTGATTGGTCAGTGCTCCTGTATGGCACCAACATTGTGGATTTTCATCCAATACTTCTGGACTATGGGAACATTCTTTGGACAATAAAATGAGGTAAAATGGAAGCTGGCTACAGTCTCAGTTTTATCCTCCAAGACAGTGTGAGGATGTGTAACAACAATACCTGTGGTTTAACTTGATGACCAGGGCCAGATTACCGAATGGGCACACAGGGCACCTGCCCTGTGGGCCCCGACCTCCAGGGAATATCATCATAACATCCAAAACAAAAAAAATTGTGGATGTATATTACAGTACGTGGATGTTTTACAATTCGTGAGCTCGTTTCATAGTTTGTAGCCATGTTATATATACATTTGTGCATATTTTGTAGAAATTCCTGAGCATTTAAACATTTTTAGTGGGGATGTTGTATATCAATTTTCTTACTGGTGCTCTTCCATGCCGTCCTTAGGAGGGGTGCGTCACTTGAGTAGGTTGAGTCACTGACGTGATCTTCCTGTCTGGGTTGGCGCGCCCTTTTGGGTTGTGCCGTGGCGGAGATCTTTGTGGGCTATACTCGGCCTTGTCTCAGGATGGTAAGTTGGTGGTTGAAGATATCCCTCTAGTGGTGTGGGGTTATATCCTTCCTGTTTGGCCCTGTCCGGGGGTATCATCAGATGGGGCAACAGTGTCTCCTGACCCCTCCTGTCTCAGCCTCCAGTATTTATGCTGCAGTAGTTTATGTGTCTGGGGGCTAGGGTCAGTTTGTTATATCTGGAGTACTTCTCCTGTCTTATCCGGTGTCCTGTGTGAATTTAAGTATGCTCTCTCTAATTCTCTCTTTCTCTCTCTCTCTCTCTCTCTCTCTCGGAGGACCTGAGCCCTAGGACCATGCCTCAACTCTCTAGAGAAAGCAGGAGTGGTGGAGATACTCTTAATGATCGGCTATGAAAAGCCAACTGACATTTACTCCTGAGGTGCTGACTTGCTTCACCCCCGACAACTATTGTGTTTATTATTATTTGACCATTTTGGTCATTTATGAACATTTGAACATCTTGGCCATGTTCTGTTATAATCTTCACCAGAAGAGGACTGGCCACCCCTCATAGCCTGGTTCCTCTCTAGGTTTCTTCCTAGGTTTTGGCCTTTCTAGGGAGTTTTTCCTAGCCACCGTGCTTCTACACCTGCATTGCTTGCTGTTTGGTGTTTTAGGCTGGGTTTCTGTACAGCACTTTGAGATTTCAGCTGATGTACGAAGGGCTATAAAAATACATTTGATTTGATTTGACAGACCCCACACTCATCGCTAGAGATCGAACTTCAGACTCCCTCCAAAACCACTGAACCCCTCAACACACCGAAAGAGATTACGATATACCCCCTTAGAGGGAGCCGGAACAGGATAACTCCCTCCACCATCACAAAGACACAGAGGAGGAGGAACTATCCAACATCCAGGGAGAGAGAACGAGTGGCCTCAGACGAACACAGCCAGAAAGAGGAGGTGGAAGAGGTGTTAGATAGAGGAGGAGGTTACCCCAGAGGCCATTCCTCCTGTTCATGTGAGCAAGAAAGAGCAGAAGGCTTCTGATCAGCCAAATGGCAGATAGAGGGAGAGGTCATAGTGATTCACACCCACAGAGAGAAAGACAACCCACACAACCTCTTGGTTGAGATGAACCGCACAGAGTTAGAGCAGAGGGCTTTCAGAGCTAGCCAGTCAGCCTGCCTGCTCTGATCCTCAAGTCAATTGTATTTAAATTCATGTTCATTAAAGATTTTTATTCAAGTTGAAAAGTCCCATTTACTTAATGATCATTTTTCACTGTCTTCAACCCTCAAGAACCAGGGTGAGTCTGGGTCACCCTTTTCCTGTTACAAACATAATTTGCATATCATCATAGACTAGGCCAAAACGTTAATCTTTTAACCTTGCCTGAATAAAACAATGCATTTTTTATAGTGAGCAAGAGTTGCGCCTTGTCCTTTTCTATGATGATTCAAATTTTTGGTTGCACCTCAACTGAACGTTGGTTGAGCGCCCTTTTTTAAAAACTTTTACAAAGTCAATTATTAAAAGCATTAACATTGTGATGTTTCTCATTTATTTACATAACCTACTCCACACTTGCAAAGTGAAAGTTTATAGAAATGTTCTGAAATTAAGTAGTAAACAGAAGAAAAGCAGAATTGAGTTCAATTATAATGCAAATCATTTAATGGTCTATGGTTCAATCCCATTTCTGAAGGTCTGATGAATAATTAATATTATTTCTCCTCTTCCTTGTGGCAGGCGCAGCAGCACACTGCCCTCCAAAGCCTGCAAAATAATCGCTGGACTGCCCCTTTCCTAGCTCTGCATGGAACATCCAGTGTCACGTCCTTGGTGACGTGTGGGGTGACATCCGGGATGACCACAGCAACATCCTCTGGAAAGGGAAAAAAGAGTAACAGAATGTAAACAAATGCAAAACGTAGCTTCTAAACTCTGGCCAGTTAAAAGGTTCTACTAAGATGTCATGACAAACGGCACCTGTCAGAGTGCTCTCTAAGTGTTACTCACCTGCTTGGATGTCAGCTGGCAGAGTGGCGAAGACAGCCATCGTGAGAGTCCTTTCTTCAGGTGTGACATGCTGCAAACCAGCACGACTATCAGGCATCAACTATAGACGAGTTTCACTCACTACTGCAGTTTGGAGTGAGGTTGATGTTAGAGGCTACTGGAGGAAGTTATGGGGCATACTTGAACTCTTTAAGGGGACATGAACCTTTCTACTCTCCTGCAAATTGTGACTAAACACCCAAATCAAATTCTACGAGATGGGTTTTTGAATGTGGTACTGTATTTTCATTGAAATGGCAGATTTGTATGATGTCACACAAAAATGTATATAATGCTTCCCACAAAGAAATTATTTTACTATTTTGTTTCAAATGGTCCCTCTGGCATGCATATTTCTGTATGATTTAACGCATGTTTGAATCCCACTTCCTTGATATTTTGAAGTTCATTTTAGTCCTCCTCCTTGCATGTTTTGTTCCATACCTGTGCCTTGGAGAAAACAACTATAGCCCTCCAAGTCTAATACGCGATACACAACAGCAGCCTACAGTGTTAACTTATTGAGAATGTATATCATTGCATTTAACATTCAAACCTCTTTTGAACTCTTCAGATCTTAACCGGATCAAACTGGAATGTTAATATATTATCCTAAGTCAAACTGGTTTTGGTGTCTTAGACACAAAAGGTTGTTTTCTCCTCATAGTAAAAACACTGTTTCATGGTTTGGATTAAAAACACTGGGTATTTGTTATGTAGAACTTTGTGTTTCTTTGGGGGGAAAGCAATACTTAGCTCTACTGCTGTCTGTGTAGAGGCCTAGTTAGAATTGTTTTGCAATGACAGGTGAAGTGCTTGTTGAAATCATGCTGCCTTGCTGCTCATTCCTTAAAGTACTTATACCAACGAATACCTGTTTGTCTGTAGCCATAGCTGTTCTTAACCTGTTCAACTCTGACGCCCTCTGGTGGCATTTTATAAACTATGCATAATATTGTATACTGCCCTCATAAAGTACATTTTGGTCCTTACAGAAACATGCTTAGGGAAAGGGAAAGGGGAATACCTAGTCAGATGTACAACTGAATGTATTCAACTAAAATGTGTCTTACGCATTTAACCCAACCACTCTGAATCAGTGATGTGCGGGGTCTTAATCGACATTCACGTCATCGGCGCCCGGGGAACAGTGGGTTAACTCACTTACTCAGGGGCAGAACGACAGTTAAGTACTGTTAGAAAGCTAAGAACTGTGGGATTCTGATAAGCGTCAGAAACAATGTGACTATTACAGAGCCCGAGATAGGGGGGAGGTCCCAATTGTCAGTTGTTGGGGAATAAGAGATTTGAAAGTCTAGGTTCGACATGAAATATGTAACCGATTACTCTCTCTAAACATGTGCACATTTCCATAGGAACAGAGCCATTTTAAAAGTGCAGGGTTTGTGCAACGTTTATCGTTTGACAGGATATACACATGAGAAGAAAGCTGAAGTCTCTATCCATACATTGATGTAAATATTCCCTTGTCTGATTCCCAGTTCGTCCACTCGCTAGCAGTCGGAGATCACGAGTTCTCTTGGCCACTTGAAACCAGTTGCATCTGGATCCTGTCATTTCCTAATGAGCCGCCCCCAGGTGGTGAGGGTAGGCAACAATTTGTAACTGGATCCTGGACTTCCTGACAGGCCGTCCCAGGTGGTGAGGGTAGGTAACATCATATCCTCCATGCTGACCCTCAACACGGGGACCCCTCAGGGGTGCCTGCTTAGTCCCTTCCTGTACTCCATGTTTACCTGCGGCTCCAACACCATCATTGAGTTTGCCAATGACACGATTGTGGTAGGGCCTAATCACCAACGACGATGAGACAGCCTATAGGGAGGAAGTCATAGACTTCAAAGAGTGTTTACTATTTTTTCTGGAGGGCCACAATGTGAAGTAATCTTTGGCCAAACCAGGCACACTAGAATCTATGGAGCGATATGATGTTGAATCTGATATTCAGTTTATGTTGGCACTAATATCACTCCATAACATTCCAACTATATGTCTTGGTTAATGCCTGGTTGGAAAAAATGAAAAAGACTGGAGCTCCTAAAGACATGATGGGCCACCACTTGGGTAGAAGCACTATATGGTCCTGTAGCCTACTTTGTCCCATGTAAACAAGTTTAGGATGCCAAATGTTACCAAACATCCTACGCTTCCATTAGTTCCAGTCAAACTTATCTTGACCTTTATCAACCCTACTGCATATGCCCTTTAGCTTTCATTTCAATTTCATTTTATTGTACTTTGTTTGGGACGGCACAAGACACTTAAAATAATTATTATGATTTTCTCATAACAATGGAATTTTACTTCTCTGTTGCTCAATACTGTATGCTATTCGCACACAGTTGTCTATTGTAGATCTGGAACCACTGACAGAATAGGGGAGTATCTGTGGCCACATGATAAAACACTAGTCTGGCATCAGTAGTCTGAAAATAGGAGGAAACCAGTTGGACATGTACATCAACATATGGCAGTTGACATTAATATTGTCAAAAACTCATCCAAGATGTCTCACACTTTTTGAATGAATTTGTGCCTTTGGCCAGGATCCAATTTTCCCACAGAGCTGGTGTGTAAAGGACCATATAAAATCATCTGAATGAGGCTTATTCATGTTTCAGTGGGATTATAGCATAGTTGAATTCCATTTCATTTCCAATGAGTTTAAGAAATTAATGGAAAGCCATGTACTGATTGTATTTGTATGTTATGAAGCACTATTTGAATATGTACAAAAACAGTTTGTTGATTTAGTGTGTCAGTTTTGTGGAGGTCCAAAATGAATGTAAAATCCAGACAGTTGAGGAATGACACGCAGTATGACATGAGCGATACCAAAAACAGCTACTGCAGTCAGTTTACAACCAGGAGTTTTTCTTTTTAAAATGTGTTTATTGCTTAAACACAAAATTTAACACAGCATAAACCAATAATGATCAAATTAGAAATCAAAGCAGTGGTAGGTTTTATGGGGAAAACATTCAATCAAATCACATACACATGTTTAGCAGATGTTAATGCGAGTGTAGCGAAATGCTTGTGCTTCTAGTTCCGACCGTGCAGTAATATCGAACAAGTAATCTAACAAACGGCATAGGCAAGATGCAGTAGATGGTATAGAGTACAGTATATACATATGAGATGAGTAATATAGGGTATGTAAACATTATATAAAGTGGCATTGTTTAAAGTGACTAGTGATGCATTTATTACATCATATTTGTAATTATTAAAGTGGCTAGAGATTGAGTCAGTATGTTGGCAGCAGCCACTCAATGTTAGTGATGGCTGGTTAACAGTCTGATGGCCTTGAGATAGAAGCTGTTTTTCAGTCTCTCGGTCCCAGCTTTGATGCAGCTGTATTGACCTCGCCTTCTGGATGATAGCAGGGTGAACAGGCAGTGGCTCGGGTGGTTGTTGTCCTTGATGGTCTTTTTTGCCTTCCTGTGACATCGGGTGGTGTAAGTGTCCTGGAGGGCAGGTAGTTTTTCCCCGGTGATACGTTGTGCAGTTGCTGTACCAGGCGGTGATACAGCCTGACAGGATGCTCTCGATTGTGCATCTGTAAAGTTTTGTGACCGTTTTTGGCGATTTCTTCAGCCTCCTGAGGTTGAAGAGGTGCTGTTGTGCCTTCTTCACCATGCGGTCTGTGTGGGTGGACCATTTCAATTTGTCCGTGATGTGTTTGCCGAGGAATTTAAAACGTTCCACTTCTCCACTACTGTCCTGTTGATGTGAATAGGGGGGGTGCTCCCTCTGCTGTTTCCTGAATTCCACGATCATCTCCTTTGTTTTGTTGACGTTGAGAGTGAGGTTATTTTCCTGACACCACACTCCCGAGGGTGTAGCATAAGAACAGCTTCATTGGCACAATGGACAATAACCTTGCACAATGTTCTAATCTAACATTCTAATCTATATCTGCTTAATTTGTAAATTATGTCAGTGTTGGAGCCCCTGGCTATCCATAAATGAAAAAAAAAAAAGAATATGATGCCGTCTGGTTTGCTTATTAATATAAGGAATTTGAAATGATTTATAGGTTTATAAGTATATTTTATCCAATTACATGTTTGATACTTTAGTATATTTAAAACCAAATACTTTTAGACTCTAGTATTTTACTGAGTGACTTTGTAAATCATCCATATATAAATATATATATTACCAGTCAAAAGGGTTTTTCTTTCTATTTTACTATTTTCTACATTGTAGAGAAATAGTGAAGACATCAAAACTATGAAATAACACATATGGAATCATGTAGGTATCAAAAAGTGTTAACCAAATCAAAATCTATTTTATATTTGAGATTCTTCAAAGTAGTCACCCTTTGCCTTAATGACAGCTTTGCACACTCTTGGCATTCTCTCAACCAGCTTCATGAGGTAGTCACCTGGAATGCATTTCATAAATTAACATGTGTGCCTTGTTAAAAAAATAAGTAAAGGAATTTCTTTCCTTCTTAATGCATTTGAGCCAAAGCACTACTAAAGGACACCAATAATAAGAAGAGACTTGCTTGGGCCAAGAAACACGAGCAATGGACATTAGACTGGTGGAAATCTGTCCTTTGGTCTGATGAGTCCAAATTCCAAAAAATGTCTTTGTGAGAGTAGGTGTACAGATGATCTCCGCATGTGTTGTTCCCACCATGAAGCATGGAGGAGGTGTGATAGTGTGGGGGTGCTTTGCTGGTGACACTGTCTGTGATTTATTTAGAATTCAAGGCACACTTAACCAGCATGGCTACCATAGTATTCTGCAGTGATACGCCATCCCATCAGGTTTGCGTTTAGTGGGACTATCATTTCTTTTTAAACAGGACAATTACCCAACACATCTCCAGGCTGTGTAACGGCTATTTGAGAAGGAGAGTGATGGAGGGCTGCATCAGAGGACCTGACATCCACAATCACCCAACCTCAACCCAATTTAGATGTTTTGGGATGAATTGGACCTCAGAGTGAAGGAAAAGCAGCCAATAAGTTCTTAGCATATGTGGGAACTCCTTCAAGACTGTTGGAAAAGCATTCCAGGTGAAGCTGGTTGAGAGAATGCCAAGAGTGTGCAAAAATGCCATCAAGGCAAAGGATGGCTACTTTGAAGAATCTCAAATATAAAATATATTTTGATTTGTTTAACACTTTTTGGTACCTACATGATTCCATATGTGTTATTTCATAGTTGTGATGTCTTCACTACTATTCTACAATGTAGAAAATAGTACAAATAAAGAAAAGCTTTGAATGAGTAGGTGTGTCCAAACTTTTGACTGGTACTGTATACATATATACAGGAGTAAGACAGATATAGCTTCTGTTGCCTGTTTGAGTATTTGTTTAATAGACCACTGATTCTGTGAGCACCAAGCCTCATGCACCGGCAAAATGTTGAATTAAGCAATTTCACAGATTCGGCTGTTTTTAATCTTTGCTATGCTGTAATAATACAGTGTCACCATCGGGCTCTTTCTTGAGTCATTTGTGTGTCTTAATTATTTAATCAAACAGTGTGCTTAAAGCATCAGACAAGCTCAGTGCCTATGTAGGTGATTGTATTCAAATACATAGGGTGTGTCTGATATGGAAAAATACATTTTAACATTAGAACAGGATGACTCTCGGTCTACAAAGAATTCTTTTGTCGGGGACAGCCCTACAATCAGTCTTACCCTTGCTCTACTCAAAGGGCTGTATTGGAATGGCTTCATACAGTATCTACGTGTATACCATTGACTATTGTCTTTTTAGACCAAGAGGACCAAGAGAAACAAAGTGGAGCAGATCACTGATACAGATGCAGGTCATAAATTAAACTCTAATTTCACTGAATGTAATCCTTTTGCATGTAAATGTAATTTAGTATGGACATCTATTGAGCAGAGGACTAATAGCAGAGTGCACATGTTATACTTTCTTGGGTACTTAACTTCACAAAGTACACAAATACATACTTGCCTTAGAAGGTTACATGTTTTCTGACTTCTTTACCTTGGTGAATGCTGCTTTGGACACAGGTCCCTCTACATCTGTGGAATTATCTGGGATGACAGTTCAGGGGACATCTCACCAGGGACAATCTAATGAAAAGATCCTAAGTGAGTGTGTCTCCAGGGCCTGTCAGACCAGGGCTCTTGACCTCCCACCAATCGATCCGGATGCTTTCAACCCGATTATCATCCGGTTTCTGGAAAAACTTACTGAGGAGTATGTCCAAACTTCTATTGTAGTATTTGAATGCAATGTCATCTGGAGGATTTTATAAATTGTATGTGTGTTGGTGTGCTTTTTGGTGCTAAAAACATCTAATTATCTCCTATAGGCAATGGAGGCAGTTAAGCATTGGCAGGATGGACCCTGTAAGTCCCTTAATAACCCTGACAATGATTCATAGATATATTAATAGATGTTTCAAGAAAATTAGATACAAACCTTTTATCTATCTACAGTATCATCCACATTATCACAAACAGTTACATTCAAATAGCTTTTTAGTAGCCTACTGATTTTCATGCTTTCCAATGTATGCCACTTTCATGATTCTCATGAACATATGTGAGATTGTTGGTATCTCTTCAAGGAGCTTGGTTTCAGAGCCCGGCTATGAGTAATCTACCTACACTGTATCGGTCTTACAGGTGATGAGGGCATAGCTTGCAGAGATGTGCCTGGAGATTGTGCGGTTTGTATCTGAGGCCATCCTGGAGTTCATCATCCCTGCAATTTTCCGTTTTGTACAGATATACAGCCATGTGTCTCCAGTATCCGGCAAGTCTCTGACAGAATCAGAGAGATCCTCTAACACAAACCTGAAGGTTCACAAGAGAGGCAGCAGCAAATCCTCAAGGTCTTGCACGGCCAAATCAAGCTCCTCTCGTAATGGGTATGTTCAGTCATTCCTAAAGAAACCGGTTTCACCTAACTATTCATAACCCATTTTGTGAAAATATGTTTTGTTATCTGTGTAACAGTTTACTCTTAATGACCAGTTTAACTGATTATTGAATTATGCATTAATGTGACTACAGTGCCTACTATTGAATATGGAATGCTGTATTGTTTGCTTTGTATTCTCAAAGGTCTCAGACAGTGTTGCCAAATACTCAGGGAGATGGTGAGTCTATATCATCTGAGCCACTCAGTGACTTTTTTGGGATCACTGAGGACAGTCTCCTCACTAGTGTCCAGGATTCCTTCAAAAAGTCGCTGAACAATGTCCTCTGTATCCAAAGAGAGGGCCAGGTAGACACTCAAAGTCTATCCCGGGTTATTGTTGGAGAAGTGTCAAAGATGGTCAATTCCATAATCCTTCAGAAGAGTGGAACTCCATCTTTGTTCACCTCTTCTCTGCACACCAATTCTGCAGCATCCAACATTGTCATAAGCATCACTAAAGACTTTAATAGCTTCACCCAGATGACTAAAATGTCTGATGCTTCAGTGTCTGGCCAGTTACAGAGATCCCTGTCAGCTTCAACCCTTCCTGTCAGTGTTCACAACGGGGCCAATGTGAAAGGAAAGATCATTTGGCCAGGCACTGTTAACCTGTTCAACAATGTGTTCACCAAGGTCAAAGATTTTCTTGCCCAGCAACAACCGGTCCTCCTAGACAATGTGGTTGAGGAGCCCAAACATGCCGAATCCATATGCAGAACAGCTACTTCTACACAAATGACTTACAGTGAACATGAAGGCAGCCAGACCAGCATGGTAAATTATTCCAAAGCCTTAATTAGTCAGACTCTGATGACAATCCAGAGGAGAGTGACAAAGTTTATGAGCTCATAAAAAGTCAAAACACCCCCAAGGCTCTTTTTGTGCCAGCTGGCAAGAGCGTGTCTGACTCTATTCTTTTGAAGCTGAAGACAGGTTTGAATGCTTCTGAAGAATCCAGGGAGTTTCCATCTGACCTTGTGTACTTCTTTGCTACAGAGTCAATAAAACGTCTGCTACAGCAGATTGTCTTCTGGCTTCCTCCACCATCACAAGGATCCGATTTCTGCCAAACTATCATCTCTGATGGTTCTCTGCAGGAAACAAGTCGGCTTATCTCGAGCTCTTCTGCCATCTCCATTAGTTCCTCACAGGTTTACTGGGACACAAAGAGCCTTTTCACCAATATAATGGTCAATCAGGTCATGGATACCTGTTCTGTGGCCTCCAATTCATCAGAAGAATTATCAGAGTTGATGAACATAATCAATGGGTTGTCCCCAACTGATGCTGGAACACTTGACTCTGACAGACCGGCTCTCATGACCACTAGCCGTCAGTCTAGTGCCAAATCATTGCCTAGACCCTTTCTGTCTGGCAGCAGCACACACAACGGTGGAACTGTGGATATTCAAGTTTTAGGAGAGGTGGAATCCAAGATGGACAACAAAGATCTGGAGATGTCTAGTGTCTCTGTGTATCCATCAACTACATCAGCCATGGACTCTGATACACATGCATCATTTGACTCCACTAGCAATGACTACACCTCTTTGGTACTTTTACTGATTGTTAGATTGCTGTCAATGATCACCCCTATCACATTACTGGAATCCTCTGACAATCCTCTGACATGCCAATTGCACGCTCCCTCAAAACTAGTCAACCAGCGTTTTTCCTTGCTCCTATTTTTCTCAGTCTCTGTCTCTGAGACATCTGTGGCATTGTGTGGTGTGACAAAACTGTACATTTTAGCATGGCCTTTTATTGTCCCCAGCACGAGTTGCACCTTTGTAATGATCATGCTTTTTAACCCACAAGAGTCTAAGCCCTGTTTAGGCCGAGGGGTTTGTATCGGCCTTACTGCTATTTGCCCATACAAACACATTGAATAACAGATTCACTACATGGAACTGAAGTGTCTGTCCTAAATCTGAGAGATATAAGTTGACGAATATATATATTTATATGTATATATATTTTTTGCATGTTTTTATTGACTTCTTTTTGGCACTAAACAGTCTAAGCCCTTGGGGGGCCTATGTAACACTTCTGCGTTAAATAGGCGGATTGAGACTGCTAGGCTACCTGCCGCCCTACATTTGTAAATTATGTAGAATATTACAATTTAAATAATAATAATGCAATACTTATTCTTCACACTAACTAGGGTCAGTTAAAGAAAATGTTATGTTTACATTTTTTTTCCAGCAATTGTCAATGATCAAGAATCCTGCCAAACAGAGAGTGTATGATTCATCTCAGTATGTTGAACCACCTGATTTCTTGCAGGCTTGAGATTCAGATCCTGCTGAACGATGTTAAGCATTCGATTAACCACATGCAGGGGACGCTGAACACCATGCAGGGGCAGTGTATTGAGTTGCAGACTGCCATGTCTAAGGTCGTGTCAGATGAGTCTCAGATACAGAAGAATAAGTCTATGATGGTATGGTGATAATGATTGAGATGGTGATTATAATAATGATGACTAGCGGTACCCCACCTTACGGCGGTAAATCATTGGATCTGATTAATTCTATTCAATGCAATTCAATCTTTGAGGCCTGCAACCATAGAAATACAATTTATTTACACTAATAATAAGCTATTGTCAACTTGCCGTCTATGTGTAACAGTTCCCATCGCCCCGACTTGGGCGCGAACCAGGGACGCTCTGCACACATCAACAGTCACCCTCGAAGCATCGTTACCCACCGCCCTTACAGAGCAAAGGGAACCACTACTTCAAGATCTCAGAGCAAGTGATGTCACCGATTGAAACGCCACCAGCGCGCACCACCGCTAACTAGAAAGCCATTTCACATCGGCTACACTCACCCCCCTTTGACCTCCTCCTCTTTCCGCAGTAACCAGTGATCCGGGTCAACAGCATCAATGTAACAGTATAGACTTTACGTCCATCCCCTCGCTGGGCGCGAAGCAGGGACGCTCTGCACACTTCCTCCTTGCAGAGGAAGGGGAACCACTACTTCAAGGTCTCAGAGCAAGTGACGTCACCGATTGAAATGCCACCAGCGCGCACCACCGCTAACGAGCTAGCCATTTCACATCGGCTACAGATGCTTATCTTGCTCATTTCTCACTGTCAATTGCTGACTGTTACCCAATGTGTGCAACTAGTATCGATTTCTCACAGAAAAATAATTTGGTTGCAAAAGTACCTGGGGCCATGTAAATAATTGTTAGGCTACTCATTTTGAATCCACCGGTGGAAACTTGTGTGACCATAAAAGTCTGTGTGCGACTGGGCACAGTAAAATAATTTGGTTACTGACCTGCCCTACACCATAGAAGGTCCTTCAAGTCGGAACTAGGAAATTTGGACATTTATGACTCGCTAACTCGTTATGGAATGATGATTTCAAGTTTCCCACTTGTGAGGTATCAGAATCAACCAGTAGGAAGCTCTACACATTCATTTTAACTCTGAGGTTCCAAGTTTCCGATGGCATGTCAATGCCACAATAATTGCCATGGTAATTTTGAATGTTCAGTCAGTGAGCATTATGGGTAATTATCCTACATACTTAGGATAATTATGGGTAATTATCCTACATACTTAGCATCATCCTACATAGCATCTTCTCCTTTAGTAACAGTGCCATTCCAAACACAATAAATGTGTTAAGATAGAAGATAAAAAATGTTGCTAAAGTGAAGAAAATCAGCTCAAAATTGTAGGAGGAAATGCCCCTGAGGCATGGAGGCTTACGGTATTATAATATATTGTCGATAACATTAATATAATTTGTGTATTTACAGTATCAGTACACATACAAATGAAATTATATACTAGGGGTTGATCTACACTGATTGAACAAAACATTAAGAACACCTTCCTATTGAGTTTCCCCCCCTTGGTGGTGGACCATTGTTGATACTCAGGGAAAACTATTGAGCGTGAAAAACCCAACAGCATGGCAGTTCTTGACACAAACCTGTGCGCCTGGCACCTACTGCCATACTCTGTTCAAAGGGACTTAAATCTTTGGTTTTGCCCATTCACCCTGTGAATGACACACATACACAATCCATGTATCAATTGTCTAAAAATCTATCTTTAACTTGTCTCCTCCCCTTCACCTACACTGAGAAGAAGATTTAACAATTAACATCAATAAGGGATTATAGCTTTCACCTGATTAGTCTATGTCACGGAAAGAGAAGGTGTTCTTAACGGTCTCAAAGATGGTGAAGGATGAATTGGGTAAAGTGGAATCGGTTCGAGTGACCAGGAGTGGTATGATGCCGATTGTGTGTCAACAGTGTAAAAGGAGAAAGCTTTGGGGGTTTAGGTTAAACATTTCAGGTAGATGTACGTTGATTAAAATGAATGATAGACGGAAGGTTTTACTGTGGTTTGGTGAAGTGGTTCTCCCATCGTATGTAAAACCTGGGTAAGTGAGATATTCAGAAGCTGCTGCAGTGTTACAATTGTAAAAAAGTTTGGACATGTGGCAAGTGTTTGTCAAAGGAATAAATATGTCGTAGTCAGATGAAGCATGTTGTATTTGTGATGGAAATCACGTTCCCGGAGTGTCCTGTACGGATGAAGGAGGTCGTAGTAGCAAGGATGATCAGGCCCATCCAGCAGGTGTCCTATGTGGAGGCAGTGAAAATAGCCAAAGGAGTAGAGAGGAGAAGGTAGTTCATGTCCCACAGTCTGGGGCGGCAGGGTAGCCTAGTGGTTAGAGCGTTGAACTAGTAACCGGAAGGTTGCAAGTTCAATTCCCTGAGCTGACAAGGTACAAATCTGTCGTTCTGCCCCTGAACAGGCAGTTAACCCACTGTTCCTAGGCCATCATTGAAAATAAGAATTTGTTCTTAACTGACTTGCCTAGTAAAATAAAGGTAAAAATAAAAAGTCTGCAGTGAAGCCATGCAGGAGAAGGATCCCAACAGACAAATAGTGAAAGAGGTGGACTTTGTGTTTATAGAGCAAGTGATAAATTGCATTAATAAATATACTGATATTCATTTTCCAAAAGTCTTCAATACAGGAAACTGCTTTAGAAACCTCTCTGGCATTAATAGAAAACACAGAAATGGACATTTACTATCACAGTGACTGTATGAAGAATAGTAAACTTGTATACATTCACATGAATCAGGGTCTCACAAAAAGAAAAGTTCTTACTAGTTGCTAATAAAAACAGTCATTTGTACCACACAAGTGATTGACCTAAATTATATATATTTTTATACAATTACAAATAACATTGTACCATAAATTGGTAAAAACGAATAGCCATCAAGCTAACATTAAGTGTCAGTACAAATTTCCCTGCCATAAAATAAATATATATATATATATATATATATAAAAAGTTTGGCTCACACAAACAATGCTCTTTCCTCAAGAAATATAAAGTTTTGATTCAAAAGGTAAAACAGGAAATTGACCAGATTTATAGAGAAGAAGTAGAGAAAAAGCTTAGGTTCCAGAAACAACAATATTATGAAGCAGGCTCAAAGGCAACCAAATTACTAGCGTGGAGACTCAGGAAACAACAAGCACAGAATACCATTTTCAAAATAAATGACCCCAAAACAAAAAACATGCATATTAGATGAAATACAGAATATATTTGAATCATATTACAAAAATCTGTACAAGCAACCAGAGAAGGCAGATGCGCAGACAATAGAGCACTTTTTGAACTCACTCGATCTCCCCTCAATTGGGATAGAGCAAAATGATAGACTTTCTTCAGAAATATCCACCGAAGAAATTAATAAAGCAATATCTCAGGAAAAAGCCAACAAGTCTCCAGGCACTGATGGCTTCCCTTCAGAATGGTTCAAGATCTTCAAAGAACAATTAGCACCTCTACTTAAGGCCTGTTTTAACTGGACTCTGAGGGAGGGGGGTCTCCCACCGTCATGGAGAGAGGCCATCATATCAGTAATTGTCACGCCCTGGTCTAAGTATTTTGTGTTTTTCTTCATTTATTTGGTCAGGCCAGGGTGTGGCATGGGCTTTTGTATGTGGTGTGTTTTTGTCTTGGGTTTTTTTCATAGGTATTGGGATTATAGCTTAGTGGGGTGTTCTAGATAAGTCTATGGCTGTCTGAAGTGGTTCTCAATCAGAGGCAGGTGTTTATCGTTGTCTCTGATTGGGAACCATATTTAGGCAGCCATATTCTTTGAGTGTTTCGTGGGTGATTGTCCTTTGTACTTATGTCTGTCGTGTATTAGTTTGCACCAGTATTAGGCTGTTTCGGTTTTCGTTACGTTCATTGTTTTTGTAGTGTTTGTATTTTTGATTCGTGTTTTTTCAGTTTATTAAACATGGATCGCAATCTACACGCCGCATTTTGGTCCGACTCTCCTTCACACATAGAAAACCGTAACAGTAATCCCAAAAGAGGGTAAAGATAAGAAAGAATGCAGTTCATATAGACCTATCACAATTCTTAACAGAGATTATAAACTATATGCATCAATAATAGCCAAAAGAATGGAGAACATAATCCCAGATTTGATTGACGGAGATCAAAATGGTTTCATACAAAATAGGCAGACACAGGACAATATAAGGAGAACACTACATGTCATGGACCACATTACTCAGAATAAGACAAGTGCAATATTAATCAGCCGAGATGCAGAAAAAGCATTTCATTCAGTGGGATGGGATTATCTATTCCAAGTTATGGAAAGATTTGGTTTCAACAAAGAAGTGATACAGTGCATCAAAACACTGTATTCATGTCCGACCGCTAGAATAAAGATAAATGGACATTTGACACGAACGCTAAAATTAGAGCGAGGGGCAAGACAAGGCTATAATCTTTCACCCACGCTCTTCTCCTTGTACCTAGAACCATTAGCACAGGCAATAAGACAGGACCCAACTTTAGAGGGAATACCAATAAGAGACAGTGAACATAAGATATGCATGTATGCTGATGACGTTCTGTTATTCCTTAAAGACCCAGGCTCAAGTGTACCTAGAATGATTGATGTTTTACAACATTTGGAACATATTCAAGGTATGTGCTTAACGTACACAAGACCCAAGCCCTAGTATATAACTATACCCCACAGGAAGATCTGAAGAGTAGGTATAACTTCACCTGGACCTCTTCATCCATTATATATCTGGGAGTAAATTTACCAAAAGATATACCCAAACTTTATTGTATGAATTACGATCACATTAACAAGAAAATATATGATGACCTAGACATGTGGAATTCACTTCCCTAAGATCTTAGTAGTAGAATTGAAACAATCAAAATGAACATCCTGCCAAGGTTACTGTATTTGTTCCAATCACTGCCCATAGAAATCCCACCTAAACAGTTTAGGGAATGGGATAAACGGAACAGTAAGAGACCAAGAACTAGATATACAACATTACAGTTACCAAAGAACTGTGGGGGTATGGCCTTACCAAACCTAAAAGATTATTATGTGTCAGCCCAATTGAGACCCCTGGTGTGTTGGTGCAATTCAGAATATGAATCCAAATGGAAAGACATCGAGACTACTCTGACAGAGATACCCATACAGTCAGTACTGGGAAATAAGGAGATGGTAAAAGAAATATACAATAGACAAAATGAGTGGATTAATTTCTCTCTGAAGACATGGTTTAGGGTAGTTAAGCAAAATAATTTAAACAGAGAGATCAAACTGCTGAGTTGGCCCGTATATGACCCCAGCTTCATCCCTGCAACTCAGGACAGCAGGTTTAAACAATGGACGCAGAAAGGCATCATGTCATTCAGTACAATTATAAGGAAGGGGAACCTAGATAACTTCCAGGACCTTAGTAAAAAACATGGCTTGGATAAACAAGATTTTTCCAGATACCTACAAGTACGACACTATTTCGTAAGGGAGATAAAAGTGACTGACCCTCGAGCACCTCCAAAATTAATCCAAGTATTCACTAACGCATACAACTTGGGGAGTAATGAAAAAACTATTTCAAATCTCTACTTGGGTATTCAATTCTCAAAGAAACATTCTGCAAACTATATTAAAAAGAAATGGGAGGAGGAACTTAACATTGAAATAACTGATGAAACATGGTTGAATATATTAGAGACTCAACAAAGCTCCACCAACTCAAGGTCATGGAGAGAATTCTGTTGGAAGAATGTTATACGTTTCTTCATAACACCTAAACTGAAATCAAAACAGACTGGCTCACAACACCCTTGTTGGAGAGAATGCGGTCTATTGAGGGCAGACCACTCTCATATCTTTTGAACTTGCCCCGCAATCGAAACTTACTGGGGAGAAATAAGATCTAACATTGGAAAAATAATGGGATTTGACATAGAACAAACATTCATTTCTTTGTACATGGGTGAAATACCTGATAACTTACACAATAGAGAAAAGTACCTCTTGAAGGTCCTACTGGCAGCCAGTAAAAAGGCTATCACTTGGAAATGGCTACTAAAAGACCCTCCCACAGTGACACAACGGATAGACATTGTAGAAGAAATACACCACACGGAGCGTATGATCTTTGCCTTAAGAACTCAACAGGAGAGAGGTCAAGAATACTGGGAAAAATGGGTTTCGTACTTGGAAAAGGTCTAATTCAAAGATGTCAATGTAACTAATATGATGGTATGATGATGAAGGTATGAAGTGCACTGTAACTGCCAGATCTTTTTTTGTTGTTGTTCTTTTATTTGGCTTTATTTGTACTTTCTTTGTGTTCCTACAATAAAAACGAAGTAATTAAAAAAAAAAACTAAGTATAAAAAAAAGAATAAAAAATAAAAGAAATCCAGGTATTTCCAAAGGGTTCACTTACTATTTCTTCCCACTGTATACTGCATCTTACCCCAGCTGTAGGTCCATTGTGTGTGTCATCGTTTTAAGTCTCAACATCAACCAGCTCTGGTGGCATTGGGGACTTGGGATGCTTGCTCTCAAAGTGCTGTTTGAATGTCTTCAGGTCAGGCATCTGCGTCTGTAAGGGTCAGGTAAGGAATTGAGGATATTAACAATCATTGGCTGAGACTGAATTTTCGGGTGACAAACAAACAAAGTAATAAGATGCATCAAACTACTACACATCACACAGGCCAGTACAATGGACTGTACTGAGAGAAACCTAAAGGTAGGCACGTGAAATGTTCAGGTTGCTGCATAGACTATGGAGGCTCTAGTCTAATAGTGCCAGGCATTTGTTCAACTCTCTAAATGGTTAAATGACTCTGACGTTCAGGGGTGGTTGGTGCTGGTGAGCTTCTGCCCCTATTTTAGGCCGTCACACAAATATTCCCCCACCCATGTCCAGGGGTCTCAGTGTTATGTCCCTTTAAATATATGTACTTTTGGTAATACTTTGTGAGTAGGCAAAGAATACAATATTCTTAAATTGACATGTTGAATTTCTTTGCCATAGTAAATTATATATTGCGCAAATTTCCCTAATGCGGACAGTTTGTGTTACTACCTTACACAAGCTTGCATTTTCACCCTATAAAACTTAGTGGAATTACACAAAATGTTAACCTCAGATCACGATGACAAGATTGATTGTTTTAAACAGATCTGTCACGACTTCCACCGAAGTCGGTTCCTCTCCTTGTTCGGGCTGCGTTCGGCGGTCGACGTCACCGGTCTTCTAGCCATTGCCGATCCACCTTTCATTTTCCATTTGTTTTGTCTTGTTTTCCCACACACCTGGTTTACATTCCCTCATTACTTGACATGTATATAACCCTCTGTTCCCCCCATGTCTGTGTGTGGAATTGTTTGTTGTAAAGTGTATGTGCACTTCAGACTGGTTTGCGACGGGTTATTTCAACCCATATTTTGTTGTTCTGGGTGCCTTTGGTTTTTTCCTCATTAAACTGCTCCGGTTAATACCCAGTTCTGCTATCCTGCGCCTGACCTCCCTGCAGCCCGTTACGCACCTCCTAAAAGATCAATATCTTAGGTTTTGTACCATTGATTTTTCCAAGAGCTGGGATGCGCAGAACTTAGAACAGGGAGTTAATGAAATGCCCAGGAAATGGCACAGAAAATGTGGGGCGGTCTCTCCATAAAAGTCAATGGCCACATACCAATACATGGATTTGACAGTCAAATTATGACTTAAATAGCAGTCAACTGTTGTCACTGTTGTTATTCTATAGAGGGTGGTGATTCGTTTAGGTTAACTAACAAAAAAAGTGGTCTGGTCCCTTTTCCATGATTTCTCCCGAAAACATCATCCAACGTTCCAAAATATAGATATAAGCCTTCAAGTACTCATCTAACCAACTTCTTCAGGGCCAGCCAGGCCCCGTCGCCCCCCAGGCTCCCTGAAACTCAACCCCCATAAGAAGAAGCCCAAATACGACCTGCCCTTGCCCAGTATACATACAAGGTCAGGGGACAACACTGGTTTTTCATCTTGTAGTTCAACACAGTTTAAAGGGATAATTCATCCCAATTACAAACTTTCTTAAGTTGCATTTACATTTAATTTCCAATCCAATGCATCCAAAGTGTACATTAGTCTTTCCTGGTTCATAACATATTTTTTGGTCCCTTTCAGATCACAGCCATGTCAACAGTGGGCATCAGGCTTGTAAGAGACATGAATTACATGTGAGATTCAGTGACAAGGCTGGAAGGTGAGATTCTATCTCTCTTAACTACTCATTGTACTGAATAGATAATCATGAGCTAACATTGTACCACCTTATTTGCTGTAACACACAGTATTTTTAGGGAAGCAAGGCATTTGTGTAGGATGTGCATTGTAGAATATGTTCTTTCTATTCTTTATCATGTATTTCTCATAGAAAGAGTCTATTCTAGTCATTCATCTAATCTAACTATCAAATATAAAAAACTAAGATTGCCATTGTAGACTCCGGTAACTTGGGTGACTTAATGTAGAGTAGGGATCGTGAGAAGTAACATTCAAGACTGATGCAATTATCCCCTCTAGTGGTATACTTTATACTGTACCAGGTTACTACACACACTGATAATACAAAACATCGAGGACACCTGCTCTTTCCCATGACATAGAATGACCAAGTGAAAGCTATGACCCCTTATTGATGTTACTTGTTGAATCCACTTCAGTCAGAGTAGACGAAGGGGAAAAAGAAATATTTTAAAACCTTGAGAGAATTGAGACATGGGTTGTGTGTGTCATTCAGAGGGTGATTTGGCAAGAGAAAATATTTAACTGTCTTTGAACGGGGTATGGTAGTAGGTGCCAGGCGCACCGGTTTAAGTGTGTCAAGAACTGCAACACTGCTGTTTTTTATGCTCAACTGTTTCCCATGTGTATCAAGAATGGTCCACCACCCAAAGGACATCCAGCCAACTTGACACAACATGTACCAGCATCCTTGTGGAAAGCTTAGGGCAGCTTGTAGAGTCCATGCTCAGACGAAATGAGGCTGTTCTGAGGGGAAAAGATTGTGCAACTCAATATGAAGAAGATGTTCCTAATGTTTTGTGCACTCAGTGTATATAGTCCTACATGTTTTTAAATAGTACAGTATCACAAACCACAGTACAAATCCATATAAAGTGTGGGCCTGTAGTATCTGTAAATCATCTAAACAGTTTTTTTATTTCCATTTGCAGATAATAAAGCATCATTGTTCATGTAATAATCTAATATTAGCATTATAACTCTAGGAAGATTAAATGGTCATACATCAAATAGATGAAAAGACAGAAACAAATGTTTTTGAACTACAACTTATTTTATTTAAAAATGTCAAATTCAGTGCAAAGTAATGTAGTGCATTGGTGTCTAGATCCCTGTTGGGTGGCAAAGTGTCACAAGAATCCTGTGGGGAGAGAAAACAAGAGAATACATTAAATTCATGGGTGTTAACTAATCATGGTTCAACAAAGCACTTCAAGTCCTCAATTCCTTCAAAAGAGAGAGAGAAGGAGAAAGGAGTATGGTCCCTGCAGTAGGACTACATGCTGGCCATGAGGCTCTCCAAGTGGTACTCCAGGAGGCTGGAGAGCTCAGTGACCAGAGACTCTGGGTTAAAGTACCAGGCCAGCTGCTGGCCAAACATGTCATCTAGCAGAGCCATCAGTCCGCCCTGAAGAGAACACCACACAACACATAGAAAATGGCTCTGAGTTACTAGCTTATCAAGAGGAGAGAGACAATTAGAAATACTCCCCCTAAAATGGCATTGGAACCTGGTTAACCATGAATATGGAAGTAAACAGGAAGTACACTAAGAATATGGAAGGAAACAGGAAGTAACCTCTTGACTCTTACATTGAGCAGCAGCAGGTATCTGTCAGCCTCTGGCTCCATGTTGGCAGCAGTGGGCAGGAAGGAGTACAGGAGAGCGTACAGACGCTCCACCAACCCACCAGGGTGCTAAAGGAAACAAAGGAGGAGAAAAGAGGAGAGAATAGAAGAGATGGGGAATTTAAGTGAAACTGCTAATAGAGAGATATCAAAACATGTTCCAGTGAGATGCTACTTACCACCATCAGGGACTTCTGAGCTGTCATCAACCCAAACAGCACCAGCTCAAAGAGGACATCTATCATGTTCACATGATGTATCTAGGACAAGAAAACACGTTTGGAGAAAATAGGAATGATTTCATATAGATCAGCTACTGTGATGTATAAAAGACATGCATGTGGAAGAACTCAGTGAGACTTGAAAGAGTTAGTGAACACCTTTGCCTCAGCCAGCTCCCTCTCAATGTCATTCCGCTTGGAGGGGTCACTCAGGTAGTCCACAAAGTCGTTATAGGTACGGATGAATTTGGCCTCGTCCTATGACAAAGAAAAGAGCATCTTAGTGAACAGAACACATTTCCCCTCAGGGATGCTCTCTTTCCCTTGAGTTAGTGAGTTACCATGTGGTTGGCCTGAACAAGGGCGCCCAGGAGGACCTTTCCCGCCACAAACAGATGGTTCCTGCTCAGGGTGGAACCAAGCAGGGTCTAGGGAAGAGGGAAGAGTTAGGGTGAGACATCTTCCTCTTGGAGAACAAGAAGTCACAGAGACAAAAAGAACAGTGGGTCCACTCACAGTGAAGGCCTGGCGCAGGGAGACGAGCCTCAGGGCGATGTCCTCCACTCTCTTGGTAGTAAGGTAGAGGCTGTGAAAGGGAGGGAATGGAGCATGTCAACCATCAGAGTCAATGGAGGATAACAGCATTATGACCACAATCCTTCAGCATCTGACAAGCCCAGACTACACAGACATTTAGAGGAACTCACTTTAGCAGAGGAACCTCCCTCTCCTCAGGCAGCAGGTCCTCCTCCCAGCCCTACGACAACAAAACAAGCATTCAAAATCAGTGACCAGTGCAATGACATAACAAACAATCGGTCAATGGAAGGATCTTAATGCTCCGAGTCAATAGTATGTGTGTGTAACGTCTGACCTCATAGCAGTTGTGGCCCTCAGGCTCTGGGTCAGTGAACTGCTGAGTGGTGGGCGTAGAGAAGGAGGCAGCCTCCGACCACGCTGAAGAGGAGAGAAACCCGTCCAGCCCCATGTGGAGAGTGGCGTACACCACTGAGACATCAGTCTGCTGCTCAAAACACACACAACACACCTGTTTACCACACACACGTTATAAGAAAACACACCAAATCTAATGCAAAAATGCCCAGTAATGTCTAGTCTATATACATAGGAAATCGTTTATTTACCTGGTTGCAGCCAAGCGTCACGTCCACAGACGTCTCGTGGCGGAGGTGAGACGCGAAGTGGGTCACCCTGCCAGCCACACGCTGACAGAGAGAGAATACATGTTAAGGCCAAATGGAATAAGTGAAGAAAAGCCTAATCTACTACTGTTTCATTAGTATTTACGTCTTACCTGGATCCAAGTGATGGACTGCACTTTGGTGGCACAGTAGGGGATGTCCTCTGGACTAAGCCTGGCTGTCTCCTTGGAGATGGCCCACACCAGTTGAGTCTCCAGGCCTCTCACCCTACTCATGTGGTGCATCCTCACCACCACCTGCTGTTGAGATAAACAACAAGACAACATCAATAAAACCACTTCAGCAATTGCTGTGACACATTTCCACCAAGATCAAATGACTGACAATGTAGATTAGGATTAGCTAGTTACAATGACACATACCTGGGATCCCCCACGCATGTAGGTGATGATGGGGCTGATGAACTGGAAAGTTCTCCAAGCTTTAACCACCGGACCGGCATTGTTCTGCACATTACAATACATTCATGTTGGAAACAGTAAACATTGTAACCGTGATGTGACTGTGTGTGTGTGTGTGTGTGTGTGTGTGTGTGTGTGTGTATTTGTGTGTGTGTGGGGGGGGGGGGTCTCTTACCCTGATCACAACAGGCCCACAGTACAGGGGGCTGAACCTAATCAGAATCAACTGCCAATTGCCAGTGGCCTCCTAAAGCAGAAAGCAGACAGGAGATTTGTTTCATGTCAAAGCGACACAACTTGAATATCTGGGATATTTTTCAAACATAAAACCCCAAACTTTCAGAAAATTGTACCTCAAGGATAGTCTGCACATCTGGCACCTCCTCAAGGATGATAGCAGCATTCTGGACATCAAGGAGGACTGGCAGCTGTGGAACATCTGGTACATCATTCAATGGCACATCCAACTGGACCTCATCCAGGACAGTTGTTTCTAAAAATGAGGAACATTGGAATATAAAATAAACTATTGTTAGGACATAAAACGTAGCAAAATTGCTAATACTAGCTAGCTAGGTAGCAAAAGTCGATTGCTTAGCAACAGTTACTAGAGTTAATGTTAGCTAGCAAGCTAGCTAGCTACAACATCTCTAGCACTAGCAGTTTTGCCAAGTCTCAATGATAGAAATACACAACATTTCGCAAATTATAATGACATTGTTAAATGTAGTAAAAGAAGAGTTGTAAACTCCACATACCCTCTTCGAAGTCGCTGTCGCTGTCCACCTGTCGACGATCACGAACCCTGCAAAACAGAAAAAAACAAGAAAAACAAGCCACAAATGAATTTGAACAACCTGTCGACGCATTAGTCCGCCGACGTCCACGCACTCTCTCCGCCAGTCTTGAAAAGCACCCAGGCATTTTCCAGTCGATTGTTCTCAGGTCTCAAAAATCAAACAAGTGTGTTGTCAGCAGCAAAGTTGTTGTTTTCGCATAGAAAACGTTCCATAAAACGTCGGTTAGATGTCTCTTGGCAACACACGTTCGAAAATGATTGTTTACAAAATTGACAACTGTGTTGCCATAGAAATTAGTTTGGAATTCGGATTCCCTTTAGAATCCCTTAAAATTGCTTGTCATCATTCTAGTGACGTCGACGTGCTCCTTCATAGCTCAGTTGATAGAGCATGACGTGTTGCAAACATTGCTAAGAAGATAGATAATGATTTCAGGGATTTTTGTGATGATGAGTTATCTGAAATTGAGATAAAAGACTGGATTAAAAGCCTTAAGGACAATAGGTCCCCTGGAAATGATGGTTTAATAAGCGGGTTTTATAAAGCATTCAATGATAATTTGATTCCTTTCATTCTTGTTCTATTCTATGTATCAAGAATCAATAGAAACATGGGAGTTCCTGGCATCCTTAAAACAAGGTGTAATTACTTTGATTCCCAAACTTAATAAGGATACTTATTTTATATTATACTTTATATAGACAACTGGAGACCCATTAGCCTGTTGAATAATGATGGGAAATTATCACGTTAGATATTTTCGCATCAGCTCTTTTTCAGAGCATATCTGATTGGTCAAAAGAGCAATTACTTTTAGAATAACTGTCTTCATTACTTTTAGAATAACTGTCTTCAAAGTAATGACTCGGGACGTCGGGGTTGATATGTACGCTTCATTTAGTAATATTACTTGTTCACGTTACATTTAACAACTTTAGATTCTACAGAGCAATGCAGGTAAGATGCTTGCGGAAAGGTCAGCTTAATCACTTTGCACCTGCACATAACTGGCGCGTTCTCTCTCTCATTCCTGTCGCAAGGCATTCTGGAAATTGCAGTCGAAAGCGTAATTCAATACTAACCAATACAATTACATATGTAAATAACTGTAAAGAAATATCTTTAATTACAGCTCAATGAATTAACGTAAATATGACATCTGATTAGTTGATTGGTGGGTTGATAAAAACAAAAGTTTTGATCAGTGGAATATGAGGGAGAGTTTGACCAAAACACACATGGGCTTGTGCCGGGGCTCCCTCTTGTGGGAATATACAGTATGGTTGTTACTGAGCCAGGATTCCTGGCTGTTTTGTCTCTGTGCGTATGTCAATGATAGTTCAGCAACAATTATTTAAACATCATTATTACCAGCCATTTTCTCTGTCCCCCAGGTCCCCTGGTGTACGATGGCAGCCTGTTGTCAGAGTGTAACAGAGACTGCTCCTGCTTGGCTGGGGAGTGGGACCCTGTGTGTTCAGACAACAGCATCACCTACACCTCCCCCTGCCTCGCAGGCTGCTCCAGCTTTACAGGTTACGGCAAGAACACGGTACCAATACTATTAATGTACTGAGTGTACAACACATTCACAGGGATGCTGGCCCATGTTGACTCCAATGCTTCTCACAGTTGTGTCAAGTTGGCTGTATGTCTTTTGAGTGGTGGACCATTGTTGATACACACAGGAAACTGTTGAACGTAGAAAATCCAGCAGCGTTGCAGTTCTTGACACAAACTGGTACCCCTGGCACCTACTACCATACCCTGTTGAAAGACACGTGAATATTTTGTCTTGCCCATTCACCCTCTGAATAGCACACATACACAATCCATGTCTCAGTTGTCTCAAGCCTTACAATATATTTTTTAACCTGTCTCCTCCTCTTTATCTATACTGATTTAAGTGGATTTAACTAGTGACATCCATAAGGGATTATAGCTTTAACCTGGATTCACCTGGTCAGCATATGTCATGGAAAGAGCAGGTGTTCTTAATGTTTTATACACTCAGTGTAAATCACTGGCAGTGAAATTAGTTATTTTCAAACATTAACTGGGGCCTTGTTGAGGCCTTATCTAAGTAAATAATTGCTTATTGACAATAAAGTATTATTTTGATGTATGGAAAAAATATGGTATGCAATTCCTATGGAGAGAAGGTTCTCTATGGTAGTTGTTTAATATGACTTCCACTTTTACAGGGTACTGTGGTAAAATAGATGTTTAATCTCAGTGTGACTTTAAAAAACATCAACACAAACACAGGATATGGGGATATGGGGTACACATGGTATCACATCATTACATACTTGGCCCTACTGCACCTGCATTCAAGCACCATTCCAGCATCTGGAATTGACTCAACATGTTTGAGGTGGGGGATCAATACATGTGGCTGTCGAATGTATGATTCTGATATGTACAGGTAAGTTAATTGTGTGTGTGTGGCGGGGGGGCGTCCATGTTTGTGTCCGTACTCTGAGGTGTGTTTGAATATGAATGAGCAGCAGTGTTGTGATGTGTCCTATCCCATCCCTGCAGAGTGATTTTCCTTGGCCTCATCACATGTCTCAGTGGCTTCTCCTTAGGAGGGATGGGGACACCACCACGGGACAGACCCCACACTCATCGCTTGAGATCGAACTTCAGACTCCCTCCAAAACCACTGAACCCCTCAACACACCGAAAGAGATTATGGTGCACACCCTTAGAGTGAGCCGGAACAGGATAACTCCCTCCAAACTCACAAAGACACAGAGGAGGAGGAACTATCCAACACCCAGGGAGAGAGAACAAGTGACCTCAGTCGAACACAGTCAGAAAGAGGAGGTGGAAGAGGTGTTAGACAGAGGAGGATGTTACTCCAGAGGCCATTCCTCCTGTTCATGTGAGCAAGAAAGAGCAGAAGGCTTCTGATCAGCCAAATGGCAGGCAGAGGGAGAGGTCATAGTGATTCACACCCACAGAGAGAAAGACAACCCACACAACCTCTTGTTTGAGATGAACCACACAGGTAGAGGCAGAGGGCCTTCAGGGCTAGCCAGTCAGCCTGCCTGCTCTGATCCTCAAGTCAATTGTATTTAAATTCATGTTCATTAAAGATTTTCTTTAAAGAATTGACAAGTCCCATTTAGTTAGAGATCATTTTTCACTGTCTTCAACCCTCAAGAACCAGGGTGAGTCTGGGTCACCCTTTTCCTGTTACAAACATAATTTGCATATCATCATAGACTAGGCCAAAACGTTAATCTTTTAACCTTGCCTGAATAAAACAATGCATTTTTTATAGTGAGCAAGAGTTGCGCCTTTTCCTTTTCTATGATGATTCAAATTTTTGGTTGCACCTCAACTGAACGTTGGTTGAGCACCCTTTTTAAAAAACTTTTACAAAGTCAATTATTAAAAGCATTAACATTGTGATGTTTCTCATTTATTTACATAACCTACTCCACACTTGCAAAGTGAAAGTTTATAGAAATGTTCTGAAATTAAGTAGTAAACAGAAGAAAAGCAGAATTGAGTTCAATTATAATGCAAATCATTTAATGGTCTATGGTTCAATCCCATTTCTGAAGGTCTGATGAATAATTAATATTGTTTCTCCTCTTCCTTGTGGCAGGCGCAGCAGCACACTGCCCTCCAAAGCCTGCAAAATAATCGCTGGACTGCCCCTTTCCTAGCTCTGCATGGAACATCCAGTGTCACGTCCTTGGTGACGTGTGGGGTGACATCCGGGATGACCACAGCAACATCCTCTGGAAAGGGAAAAAAGAGTAACAGAATGTAAACAAATGCAAAACGTAGCTTCTAAACTCTGGCCAGTTAAAAGGTTCTACTAAGATGTCATGACAAACGGCACCTGTCAGAGTGCTCTCTAAGTGTTACTCACCTGCTTGGATGTCAGCTGGCAGAGTGGCGAAGACAGCCGTCGTGAGAGTCCTTTCTTCAGGTGTGACATCCACAACCTCCAAGATGGAAGAGATGGGCTCTGCCTCTGTATTAGGGGTGATGTCCACAACCTCCAGGTGGGAAGATGCCGGGACTGCCTCTTTCTTAGGGGTGATGTCCACCACATTCAGGTGGGATGAAGCAGGATCGGCCTCTGTGTTAGGGGTGATGTCTTCAACCTCCAGGTGGGAAGAAGCCAGGTCTGTGTTATGGGTGACAACAACAATCCTGATGAGCTCTACTACTAGAAGTCACCAAGATGTCGTCGGAACAGGCATCTGTCAGAGTGCTCTCTATCATTGCTACTCACCTGCTTGGATGTCAGCTGGTAGTGTGGTGGAAATGTCCACCGCGAGGACAGGCGGGACTGGTAGGGTGGCTGCAGGGGGCTGGAAGCAGCTCTGCACCTCGTCCGCCACAAAGGCACAGACAGAGCCTCGTGCTCTATGTCCATCATTTTTAGGCAAGTGTACTTCCCAGGCCTGCAGTATGAAACAGGAAGTCCCATTAGTGTAATTTCACAACAGATCTATTCTGCTGTGCTAACTCGTTGTTGAAAGGCTAGTAAAAAGCTCACTGACTTGTAGTATGTCTCTAACTCTCATTCTCTTACCAGCCGAGCGAGGTCGTTTCCTCCTCCAGGGTTTCCTTCCACACCCTTCAAATAAAACACAGAGCAATTAAACTTTCCTGGCTTCGGATTTTTCTGTTGTTTATTTTACCCACACCTTCTGGAGTGCTGCTGGTGGCCGGGAATGGCAGTGAAGGTGAGTGCTGACGTGGTACTCACCTCTCCCTAAGGGATTTTTTGCCCTGAGACTCCAGCCAGCTGCTCATATTCTCCGTGGTGACATGGGGCGGGACCTGGGCTTGACTCTGGAGCAGCAGATAATGGACCATGAGCTTATTCTGCAAGATGAGGTAAGATGTGAGACCTTGCCACGAAATACCATATCATGTACTTTCAGAAGGGCCTCTCGCAACATTTCACAACTGCACATGCCTCACAATTTGCAAGTGATATTAAGAACTCTTATGACCACCTTCTCTAAACTGTCTTGAAATACAATTCTCTTTCTGTTGTTTATGTTTTTGTGGGATGAATCTTACCTGTTTATTGTAATATGTTTCCCCGAGCAGGCCTGCAGAGTCTGAAAATAAAGGCTGCTTCTACAGAATTCCTTTGAAGAGAATGAAAATAATGATGCTTTGTTATGCACATTATGCACAGGCATTTACAGTATGCTAAAAATTAATTTCTACTAAGATTACCTTTGTGGGACCATAAGTGAACTCCGGAATGCACCAAACCCTATCCATGGTAAGATGGGGAAGAAATGCAGCGCTATAGATATACGGGATGCTCTAGAGATAACAGGAATGACTTAAAGTCACGAATTATCAATGACTGTGGAGTCGTCCAATATGCTGCACTTAGAGCAGACCAACTAATCCAACCTTGGTTTACAAGTTAAATACATAGATTTGTATAGGCATATATAAACAATCGACCACATCCATTTAAAGCAATGATTTTCAATTGAATATGCGTTGTTGTTATCCTGTTGTGCGCCTTGAGAGTCAGTCCCCTTAAGCACATGATTCCAATATTGCTGAGCTCTGAATTGACACAATGAACACTTTTGCAAAGATATTCGGTTAAAAATAAGAGTATGAATGACAATAAACGTATGACGCTTATTGGATTGTCTGCATAATAGTGTAGTAAACAATATCGCTCAGCGTGGGAACTTTTGGTGTTAGGAAAGTATCCGTTATAAGTCTCCATGACACGTATCACTTCGTTGTCTTGTTGGTAATAGTAAAAATGCATGACAGTCCGCATTGTAATGGTCTAACAGGTGTTTTTCATTTTGCTTCTCACATTAAACAGACATTTGAGAACGGAATTGCTTACAGTTGTACCTATGATGCACAGACACACTAAAGCTGTACAGTGTAGTTTGAATAATCCGTTTCAATTATTTGCAGTTATTTGTATTCCCTATTATTTACAAATCGAAAGATGTAACATTTGAAATGAATGTGGCAGAACAGTTTAGCATAGAGTTCCTGTGGGAGTCTTCTCCTTCAGTATTTTTGCCTCCTTGGCCTCGTTTCTCATTACATGGGATTTCCCCAGTGCCAACTTCACACGAGATGGCCGAAAAAGGACCAGAACTTTACAGAGGTAAACTGTGTCGGTTCTTTTACTATTACAGGTATGTAACAGCACTTCAAACGTTCAAATATATACACAATATGTAATAACATGCTATTTAATAACTTTGTCCAGATATTATCAAGTTAGGTAAGTTTTGTTTGGCTTTGTGTCGAACTGAGTGAGAGAAGAAGGTGATTTACATGGAGTGAGAGTACATGTTAGCTTGATGCTAGCTGAGGTAAAAAACAAAAAATTACGAGTCACAGAGACTATGTTGACTGAGTAGCTCACTTGTACTGGATTTTGTCTAGGATATCTTTTTATCAAGAATCCATTTGTTAGGGATTTCTGAGTTGGTTTTAGATGTTATTGGTTGTTTTGTGTAAAATTGTGCTCACTAGCTGGTAAACTGGCCGAGCACGCTCCGTCTGGTGGACTTTTAGTGCATATACAGTGAGAGAGAGACGATTTTCTGGAGGTGCCACTATCTTAAAGCTGAATGTAATGTTGTCACTTTTCAATAAAGGTAGTGGTATATAGAAAAACATTCAGTTATTTATGGTTTCATATATAGGTGTTTCTATTGTATGAATGTGGAATACATTGTGGTTTTCATGTGAAACCATACACTAAGACAGGGTTATTTGTGGAACATTTTTGAATTCTGCTTTAGGTAAAGTGCATTTATGTTGTGTAATTTAAAGTGTGCACTTGTTTGATGTGAATATAAGGAAAGCGCCAGAACTTTGCAGACGTAAACTTGTGTCCGTTCTTTTTACTATTGCAGGCCACCTCAGCTACACATGTACTCTGTCTGCACACGCATCCACGCATGCACATACACACGGACAAACACACACAAATGTTCTCTCTCTCTTGTGTTTGTCAGCAGTTCATCGTGGCCCTGTCGTTCGCCTCCTTCACCAAAGCTCTGTCAGGGACCTACATGAAGAGTGCCATCACTCAGAGAGACACTTTGACCTGTCCAGCTCTCTCATCGGACTCATAGACGGCAGCTTTGAGATGGGTATCAACAATAACATTGAGTTGCTTCAGAATTCATGTAGTAAAAACCAGATACAGACTACAGTATTATCCATTTTTTTTGTGGTTCAGTCAGAGTCTGCTCTCAATACTGTCCAGTTTTATAGTTGTTCCTATTAATTGATTGACTGGCGTTTGTCCATGACTCTACTGTCAAACCTCTAACATGGGTTTATTTGATGCTGTGTTGTTGCAACCTAGTATCCAAACTGATATGCCATTTTTAGTTGAAAAAAAAACAGTGTTTATAATTTGCGATTCCTGACTACTGTAGTGTTGTGGTTTCTTGCAGGTAACCTGCTGTTCCTGGCTGTGGTCAGCCATTTTGGGGCGAAGCTGCACCGGCCCAGGCTCATTGCTATGGGCTGTTTCCTTATGGCTGTAGGATCCTTCCTCACAGGCCTGCCACACTTCTTCATGAGACGGTAAAACAACTGAAATACTGGTTAATCTTATACTTGTAGAGATACTCCAATGCGGAGGATAGTTTCACTTTAGAAAGAAAGAAGTGTATCCAGTTGTTGATTAATTTCAGTTAACTTCGAACTAAAGTCTTGCGTAATTGGTCAGCTGCTTGATTATGTTTTGGGGCCATACATGTTAAGAGAAGGGATTAACTTGTTATGGCTGCAATCCTGTTAATGGGATAAGTGTCATCAACAACCGCTGAATAGCATAGCGCTACATTCAATAAATATTATTAAAAATATTTATATTCATGAAATCAGAAGTGCAATAGAAGAAAACACAGTTTAGCCTTTTGTTTATCCACCTGTCGTGTCAGATTTTGAAATTATGCTTTACAGCGAAAGCAATCCAAGCGTTTGTGTAAGTTTATCGATCGCTCGACAAAACATTAAGTACACTTAGCATGAAGTAGCTCGGTCACGAAAATTAGAAAAGCAATTAAATGTATCGTTTACCTTTGATGATCTTCGGATGTTTTCACTCACGAGACTCCCAGTTACACAACAAATGTTCCTTTTGTTCCATAAATATTATTTTTATATCCAAAATCCCTGTTTGTTTGGCGCGCTATGTTCAGAAATTCGCAGGAAAGAGCGGTCACGACAACACGGACAAATTCCAAATAGTTTCCATAATGTCCACAGAAACATGTCAAAGTTTTTTATAATCAATCCTCAGGTTGTTTTTAAAATATATAATCGATAATATATCAACCGCAAATGTCTTTCACAGTAGGAGAGGGAAAAGCAATAGCTGTCCAAAATCTGTTGCGCGAGCAAAACTCATGTGACCACTTGAAGCAATGTTATCTTTCTGGCTCATTTTTCAAAATAAAAGCCTGAAACTATGTCTGAAGACTGTTGACACCTTGAGGAAGTGATAGGAAAAGGAATCTGGTTGATATCCCTTTAAATGGAGCAAAGGGAGGCTATGGAACATGGAGTTTTCAAAATAGAAGCCACTTCCTGTTTTGATTTTCCTCAGGGTTTCGCCTGCAATATCAGTTCTGTTATACTCACAGACATTATTTGGACAGTTTTGGAAACTTTAGAGTGTTTTCTATCCAATACTAAAAATAATATGCATATATTAAGTACTGAGACTGAGGAGCTGGCCGTTTACAATGGGCACCTTTTCATCCAAGCTACTCAATACTGCCCCTGCAGCCATAAAGAGTTTAGACAACAAAGGCAAGGTATTGGAGTGGCCATCACAATGCCCTGACCTCAATCCTATAGAAAATGTGTGGGCAGAACTGAAAAAGCGTGTGCAGTAAGAAGGCCTACAAACCTGACTCAGTTACACCAGCTCTGTCAGGAGGGATGGGACAAAATTCACACAACTTATTGTGGGAAGCTTTTGGAAGGCTACCCATAAAGTTTGACCCAAGTTAAACAATTTAACGGCAATGCTACCAAATACTAATTGAGTGTTGGTAAACTTCTGACCCACTGGGAATGTGATGAAAGAAATACAAGCTGAAATAAATCAATCTCTCTACTATTATTCTGACATTTCACATTCTTAAAATAAAGTGGTGATCCTAACTGACCTAAAACAGGGGATTTTTACTGGCATTAAATTTCAGGAATTGTGAAAAACTGAGTTTAAATGTATTTGTCTAAGGTGTATGTAAACTTCCAACTTCAACTGTATATATATATATATAAAACTCAGCAAAAAAAGAAATGTCCTCTCACTGTCAACTGCGTTTATTTTCAGCAAACTTAACATGTGTAAATATTTGTATGAACATAACAAGATTCAACAACTGAGACATAAACTGAACCAGTTCCACAGAAATTTGACTAACAGAAATGGAATAATCAAAATCAGTGGTCAAAATAAAAAGTAACAGTCAGTATCTGGTGTGGCCATCAACTGCATTAAGTACTGCAGTGCATCTTCTCCTCTTGGACTGCACCAGATTTGCCAGTTCTTGCTGTACCATGTTACCCCACCCTTCCACCTAGGTACCTGAAAGTACCCAGACATTTCTGGGGGGAATGGCCCTAGCTCTCACCCTCCGATCCAACAGGTCCCAGATGTGCTCAATGGGATTGAGATCCGGGCTCTTCGCTGACCATGGCAGAACACTGATATTCCTGTCTTGCAGGAAATCATGCACAGAACGAGCAGTATGGCTGGTGGCATTGTCATGCTGGAGGGTTATGTCAGGATGAGTCTGCAGGAAGTGTACCACATGAGGGAGGAGGATGTCTTCCCTGTAATACACAGCGTTGAGACTGACTGCAATGACAACAAGCTTAGTCCGATGATGCTGTGACACTCTGCGCCAGACCATGACGGACCCTCCACCTCCAAATCGATCTCGCTCCAGAGTACAGGCCTCGGTGTAACGCTCATTCCTTCAACGATAAACGTAAATCTGACCATCACCCCTGGTGAGACCTAACTGCGACTCGTCAGTGAAGAGCACTTTTTGGCAGTCTAATGAGGACCTGCTGACCTAATGAGGACCTGCCTTACAACAGGCCTACAAGCCCTCAGTTCAGCCTCTCAGTTTATTGCGGAAAGTCTGAGCACTGATGTAGGGATTGTGCCTGGGAAACAGTGTTTAAACCCTTTACAATGAAGATCTGGGAAGTTACTTGGATTTTTAGGAATTATCTTTGAAAGACAGGGTCCTAAAAAAGGTACATTTATTTTTTTGCTGAGTTTATATATATATATATATAGTATTTACAAATTCACCACATTCATGATTTTATATGGGAATCAAAAAGCTTTCATTGATGTTCACCATGTGCTGATGTGCTCAGCACTGTCAACAGACCCCCATTATGACATCACAATGTAACGGAAGCCTTGCCATGATAACATTGCTGGTTCCATCTGACAAGCAACATTTAATTTCCACTCATTTCTTGATAGATCTCTCACAGAGATAGGTTAAGTTCTTATTTTGAGAGTAATAATATTTATCATCAATGACTTATCGAGGGAGAAAATCAAGTGAGTTTGACAAACTCCAGAAGGAGAACTCACAGATGAAGAGCGTCATCGAAAACCTGAGGAAGCAAAACATGGCTTTAAACCAACAGGATGACCAGGACAAGTTTTCAAGTTTTGTAAGGCTCATCAGTTTTTCAAACGTTTTTCCAAAAATATCACTGTTTATTTTGTGGTTTCATAGACACACAGTAGGCCTACATCCATAAAATCTTTAGCTTAAAAGTTTTTCATGAGACACTGTAGAAACTATTTTGCCTTCTTCACTTCTGTTATACATTTCATACTG